>NC_042493.1:100363338-100366247 GCF_005508785.2 Acyrthosiphon pisum
ATTTCCATACTTATTACTGAAAAAAAATTGCATTTAAATATATTGATTTTCCACGGAGATACTAAGGGTGATACGGGACTTCTGGGACATACTGTATATATATATGTATATAATATATATTCGTAAACCGTCCGTCGACAAAATAATATTTAACATGTTACGAATTGTAATGTTATGACTTATGATTATTGAACAATAATATGGTATTTTCTACAAATTACTAATTAGTACACGATCTAGGGTGTGGTGATAAGTACGTTCCTGCGTGATACCAAATACTATATACGATAATACAGGACACTCTGTATTAAAATAGTGGCGAACAAATTGTCAAGGCTGGGCATTAACGAGTTAAAAATTAATATTAAGTTAAAACGTTAAGTTAATTAACTCGTTACTTTTTTTTTCAAATTAACTTTTAACTTAATAAGTTACTTTTTTTCAAGATTGACGTGTTAACTTAAAGTTAATTATATTCCAAAAATATCTAAATTAAGTTAATTTTCGTCCGAAGAATAACGCAAATTTTTTAATGTGTTTTTACTTTGATGTATCATTTTAAATTTACCCAGTAATTTTCTTGGACGTAAAGAAAAACTATCTAATAAACCATATAATATTACTGGATTTTTTTTTTTTGCAAATTAGCAAATTTTACTTTACACTAAGTTAAGTTACTTTTTTTTCAAAGTTAACTTTTAACTTAACGAGTTAACGAAAAAAAATACGAGTAACTTTTTACTTAACTTAAAAAGTTAAAAAAAATCGTTGACTTGCGCAGCCTTGCAAATTGTTATCTTTGCCCCGCGAGATTGTTATAAAAGTTGCCTATTTTACCCCTTAATCTTGTATAAATTCCCGCTCTTTTTGAATATTAATTACAAATACTATATACGATTATAATATTATTATAATACTAAATTACTAATATTATAATAATATTGTTTATTTTTTATCATAAATATTATCAAATACTATGTACGATATAGTATTTGATATTATCAAGTTCCTCGGTTCATAATATCGGCAATACTCACATTGGTGTTAATTCTAATAGTAGTAATAATGGTCTCCAAAAATGTCTGTGCAGTGTCTAACTGTAATACTTATGGTAAGATATCATCTCCCACGATCTCATTTCATAAATTTCCGAAAGATTTAAACAGGTAAGTATATTGTGCACCTAAATATTCTGGTTATCTAAGAAGTTGTTTATATCAAAAAAATAACCATACTAATTTCTGCTAACCTATTTGTATTTATAGTTGTCAAAAATGGATAGAGTAGGCCCAAAACAAAAAAATTAGTAAATTATTAGAAACATGTGGACCCTTAGATTTGCCAAAAAGTTTATCAATTTGTTCTATTCACTTTACGAACGATGATTATATGACCAACACGGGCAGACCTCTGTTAGTAGAATACAAATTACGTATAAATTCTAGCATTTAAATATTTAATATGTAATATATAAATAATATACCTTTATATACTTAAATAAACTTATAGAATGAATATACCAAAACGAACATACTTGGGTGTTAAAACTCAAACGCAATTTTTAAACATATTACACAATACAAAAGAATATTAGGCAACGAGCATTCCTCGATGATTACGCAAAAATCTTTCCGAGACATCCACGCACAAAAACATGCCCATATATGGACATACAAAATCAATAAAGATAAAAAAAACATTACGAAAAACCATTACAGAATTACGTAACTAACTTCTGTCTCACTAAAAAAACAGTTTACCTATACATGCGCAATATATGACATTTGGTTAAATAATCAAATATCAATGTCAAAACTATGCGCAAAAGAAGTAATAGGATATAACACAAAACACGATACACCCCTATCATACCAATATTTCCAAAAACTGACGACAATGTGCAAAATACAACATAACGTGCACGAACATGCGCACTGTACGACATTCGATCAAACAACCGGATATCAGTGCCAAAATTATGCGCAACAAGGAGAATACGATAGCTCCTAACATATGAAATACTTTTCTCACACCAATATTGCGAAAAACCCATCGACAATGTGCAAAAACACAATTTGAATGCACGTGCATGCGCAATTCACACAACAAACTTATAGCATCCTTATATAAACGCAACGCACACAGTGCATAACGAGACACTCATGGTCCAAACGTCAATCAATCATCATCCACTCACAACGACCACACGATGTGCCACGGCGGCGCAGTACACTGCTGCAATCAACATACATGACGACGTCAACGCCGCCCAAAGAGAGACTACGTGCTACCGTAAGTTTTTCTTAATCTGAAATTAATCTATTTCCACGAAGTTAACTTTATTGCGTTTGTTTTAACACCAGGTATGAGTTCACTTTTGATATATTCACTCTACTATTCAACCATGACAATATTGTTATTTCAATTATTTACAAACCTAATTATCCTTCAAAAATATTAAGTTATGTAGGGCCAAACATATCCATACATCCATATCCAATCTTTATATTCCACATAAAAAAAAATCCTAATGTAAATTATAAACACCACGTAAAACACATCTCAATCAAATAAAAACAAATAATAAACTCCACTTCAAATACTGCTTGTCAATTCATTGTCTCTCCTGGACATTGGATTGCCAAAATATATCTGCAGTCTACATCACGAGCAAGGGACTGGACATACATATGTGATGGGCCGACGTACTTTTCTCTTAAGCGATTAGACCTCAGATATATAAGTAATTTAAATGTGTGTTACACCGACATCAAATAAAAATAAATAATAAACTCTACTTCAAATAGTGCTTGTCAATTCATTGTCTCTCCCAGACGGTGGATTGCCAAAATATATCTGCAGTCTAGATCACGAGCGAGGGACTATGTGATGGCTGACGTACTTTTCTC
>NC_042493.1:100367530-100368636 GCF_005508785.2 Acyrthosiphon pisum
TTTTTTTTTTTTTGTATCAAAAATAAATAATAGCAAATAATATTGAACAAAATTAATTCCGAGTTTAGTCACACACAGTGTTTTTGACAGGTTTGTGACTTTAAAAATACCTATAAATTCAACAAACAATAGATAATTGTTTCAAATAGCATTACATGATAGCTTGACTTGAACATTGAAGGTATTAAAGTAAACGAAATAATGTAAATTACTTACAATGAGTAATTCGAAAAATTATGAATGACCGGTCTTTTAGAAAGCTATGCGACTAACGGGGGTTAATAATAAATAAATTGTTTGGAGATGTACTAATGTGTATAATAAAAATAATTAATATGGTATTATATTTTAAATAATAATTAAAATATTTTACTTATCCTATATCTATAAAAAAAAAATATTCTAATTAATAATTACCTCTCTGTGGTTTTCTAATGTTAAACGTAAGAATCTTGTGAATGATCGCTGTCGCCGGTCAATGATAAAAATATGAATTTATAATAAAAGAAATAATATGAAAATATTAAAGTACCTACGTATAATCGACTATAATTGTATACGGGTTTATCACCACGTAACAGACATTATACCGACTGACGACTTGTTACGTAAAATTAACTATTACTTGCTATGAATCTGATTAGTGATTTCAGTGGTGTATTGGTACGGGTACGCGGGTATACGCCGTATACCCATCAGAAGATTTTCGATTTTCGGCGTATACCCAAGGTAAAATCTTATTTTACGGGTATACGCTTTCAAAATAACTAGAAAACCAAATAAGATTTAAAATTTATTTAATAATTCATATAGGAAAAAAACGTTATTCGTTATTATATGTATTAATGAATTACTTATCAATTGAGGTAGGTATTGAATATAAGTTATATAACAATATGCGTCGTGTTTAATGTATTTTAAGACTTTAAGTTCAATTTAGTAAACCCAATATTGAATACAAAAAATCTATGTGGAAAATTCTATAGATTGTACCTATAATAATAATGTTATTATTATTTTAATTTTTTTGACATTCGAGTTGATTTTGTTTTATTTTCTATTGTTACATTATAAAAAATTAATAAATAATGTTAAAAACTATGTAC
>NC_042493.1:100369267-100382955 GCF_005508785.2 Acyrthosiphon pisum
AAATGTACAAAGACAAACATATATTAGGGAATTACAATTTCCAAATAACTCATAATGTATAAAAATATTAATCAATATTGTAACTCAAAGCACTCCTAATCTTTACACGTTATCAAATCCTTTCTGTCTTTATATTATATCGCTAATACAAAGAGTCGACAGTGCATAAGCAAAACGTGAACTCATAAATGGTATAAGGTATTGTACTATAAGTCGTAAAATAATAGTAACATGCATCGATTCTCACCAATCAGAGATGTACCTATCCTTTCCACAAGGATCAACGAGTACTTTTCACAGCCATACGAGGTAAGTGAACACACATATATTTTGCACTCTATGACAGATTATCAACTCCTTACTCAACTAATAATATTCTGTAGTAGGATAAAAATAATGTAATTTAAGTGCCGATATGCATACCTTCTTAATTTTCCATACCCTTTGTAATTTTCCGCATTACTACGCACTACCCCGACTTCCCTTCCTCTAATTTATTTTTTTGAAGTTATACTTCTTTACGCAGGGTAGTGAGGAAAAAAAAAGCGAACGGCCGCCCGTACGAACGCGAAAACGTACGAACGCAAAAGCGTACATGTCCGTAAATAAATTAATATTGTCATGGTAGTGTTGTTATATTATATATTATATATTATAATCGTTGTGCGCAGCCACGGATTGTCGTAGCTGTATTTTGTAAACACTAAAAAAAAATTGTGACCGGCTTCATTTTGCCGTTACCGCGTCCAATAACAGTGATTTAGTGAATGTTGTCACTCCATCGATAGAAATGACAGTTGGGCAGTCACAATATAATAAATCAGGAGCAACGTCAGTCGGTGATTATTGCATTGCTGAATGCTTGTTATCAAATAAAAATATTATAATATTGATTGCAATCTACATCTCCCCAAATCAGAAAATGGCTGATATCATCAAATTTATTCATAAAGCATGTTTAGTGTATAGCCATGAAGGTGCAGCTCTTTATGGTGGTGACGAAGATACATGTGCAATGGTCATGAGTGGGGATTTCAATGTTAATTCAGCACCTCTCGTTACTTTATTGCGAGACAAATTCAGTTTGCAACTGAATAATAATCCAACAATATCGACTACTAAATCAGGCACAACAATCGATGCAATTTTTACGCGATATATGGATAATGTTCAGTCACAAATGTACGTTTCGTATTTCAGTCATCATATGCCAATCATAACTACTATACTGATTGAGCAAAATGATAATCAATCATTAGCATAAAAAATAATAATTAAAAAAAAAATATATAAAAAATATAATTTACATTGTTTCTTTTCTTTCTTTATTATCCTCATTACCCAGTCTATCCATGCCTTTCTTTCTTTTTCACTCACTCACGTGTACCATTCAAAAGAAGTTTAACTTCCCGCGCGCGTACTGTTAACACACACATTTTTTTTATTTTTATCTCACTACAAATATATCGATTAGAACTTATTGTTTATAATTAATAACCTTATTATCAATTATGTGCATCAGGTTAAGATATGGATCAGTACCATCAATCAATTTACCATCAACTGCATTTCTTAAAAGTAACAACTTTGTACTTTATTTTTTGACATCCTGACAGACAATTTATAGAATATTGAGTATATTTTAATGAAGGATGAAACTGCAAATAGTGTCGCTTATGTAACAGGTTGGGTTTGTGGTCAAATGGATCATAAACCCTGTATTGAAAAACTGGCTACTAAGGATACTAATAAAAGTATGTGTAAATATGCAAATACTACATAATCTAAAATCTAAATAATTTAATATTTCCAACTAAAAATTATAATCGTTGATTGACATTGGAAAATAAACAATAATATTAATCCGTGTTCTAAATTAATTTTTAGTTATAAACATTTCAAGGAGTAAAATAGGCAACTACTTTAACAATCTCGCGGGGCAATGATTAGAAATAATTCCCCAGTTTTTATATGCCAGCGTCCTGTATTATCGTATAATATAGTATTTGGTGATACACATCACATATTAATATCATAATTCATAATATGTTTTTTTCAGACAAATTAAAATTGTTAGATATCTAATTTAATAATCTAATATAATGATTTAATGTTCACGTGGAGAAATATAAAATATAATATGTAATAAGAAATTTAACATTTTTGAAAGCCTCAGTGCCCCTCCTCCCATTGGAGCCGCACCTTACGTACTCCTCCCAATCCGAGGGCTTCCCCTTATAGGGAAAATAAATGCAGTAGGTAACTTCAATACTGTCTACGAAAATCTTTTACATTTTTAGGATGACTCAAATACTGTAAATGTTTATTTTTGTTTGTATTTGGAAATGTGTTTAAAAGTTTATCTGGCTCAACAAAAATTTAAAACTGATTGATAATAATAAACATAACAAATAATTTTGATACCTGATGGATTATATAATATATTAGCTTCATTGGATAATACTATTGAACATAGTACCATAGTAACGTATAGATTGGTATTTTTTAAGTTCCTCGAGTCAAATTTCAAATTTTAAAATTTTTGTTCCTCCTGTATTTTTTTTAAAGTCTTTACTCTTTAAGTCTTACTACAGTCTAACACTTCTACTTCATGTTGGCTGTTGACTATTACTGTTAGGTACAGTGTTACGAGTCATTGAGTAGTGAGTCTGTTATCACAAACGTTGACCACTGTTTTTCTAAGTCGAGCGTGTAAGGTTATCCAATATGTTGTCTATTTTTTTAAAATCGTATACCTCGCTTAAAAAATCAGGTTTGCAAATTGTTCGCCAGCTGTCGTCGGTCAATTTCGATATCCAACAGAAGCATCCCCAGGCTCAAAGGCCAGTCGGATTGCCCAGAGCCAGGTAATTTACAAGTCAAGTCGTATATGGCTCAATATCTTTACGGTCGTAGTAGCTTCTGTTTAATATTTAATCGTCATAATATTATTATATGAAATTGTTGGTTGGGAGAGGGGGGGCATACTAAACTGTTCAATTGAAATTCAACACTCAGAGTTGTGGTTCTTAAAATAATATTTATTTTTAATTATAGATATGGAGGAAGAAATGCAGTCACTATGTTGCCGGGTGGAGGCATTGGACCTGAGCTGATGGATTATGTAAAAGAAGTATTTTTAGAAGGTGGTATACCAGTCGATTTCGAGACAATTCAGATCGATCCAAAAAGTGATAATAATGATGATCTGGAATACGCCATTATGTCTATTCGTAGAAACGGTGTATGCATTAAAGGCAACATTGAAACGCAAAGTCTCGATTCTGCTATCATTTCACGTAATGTTGCCATACGTAACGAACTCGATTTATTTATGAACGTCATACATGTGCAGTCATACAATAACATACGTAGTCGCCATAAGAATGTAGATGTCATAGTTGTACGCCAAAATACTGAAGGTGAATATGCAATGTTAGAACACGAAAGTGTCAAAGGTGTGGTCGAATCCATGAAAGTTATCACTAAGACAAATTCTACAAGGTTGGCTCGTAATGCATTTGAATTGGCCAAAAACAATGGTCGCAGTAAAGTCACAGCCATCCACAAAGCCAACATAATGAAATTATCAGATGGATTATTTTTGGAAACTTGCAAAAATATGTCATTAAATTACCCAGATATCAAGTTTGATCACATGATTATTGACAACTGTTGCATGCAGTTGGTGTCTAATCCTCATCAGTTTGATGTGATGGTTATGCCTAACTTGTATGGTTCAATTGTGTCAAATGTGATATGCGGCCTTGTAGGTGGTGCTGGCATAATATCGGGAAAAAACTATGGTGATCATTATGCAGTTTTTGAGCCAGGTACAAGAAACACTGGTTCATCTATTGCAGGTACCAACACTGCAAATCCAATAGCGATGTTAAATGCGTCTGCCGATATGTTAGAACACTTGGGTCACAGAGTGCATTGCGATAAGATCAGAACAGCTATAAGTAAGACCCTCAATGAAGACATGGTGCACACACCTGATTTAAATGGTACTGCCAAAAGTTCTGACGTCGTACAAAATATAATTAAATACGTAAAAAGTATTGGGGGTAGAATCTAATCGTTTTTTTTTTTGTATTGGACTGGGTAACTAATATAAATCTTTGTTTTGATGATTAGATTCTACCTGCAATACTTTATACATGTTTAATAATATTTTGTCCGATGTCAGACGAGTGCTCAGTGCATTGCGCATTAAATTATGTATACTGTATAGTACAATAATTTTTTTGATGTTAATAATATATGTAACAATATAATAATTATAAAAATTTTTTTTGCTAAATAACTACTACAATAGTTTTCAAAAGCACCGAGAAAAACAAAAAAATAAACTAATGAAAAACAGTAATTTTTACGCAAAATAGGTTTTTGAAAAAATCAATTTTGGTGTTTGCTCTCTAAAACAAATTCTGTAATTTTCACTGAATGTTAACATTAGCATTTTCTAAACACCATATAATTTTCAAAATATTGTGACTTGGTTTGAGCTGTTTACGGACATTTTCAGTTTCCATTTTTTCTTAGATTTTTATTTATAAATGTTAATAAATTTTATTCGTAAAACCTTGACAATTTAATATAAGGCTCCTAATAATAATATTGCTACAATATAATTGTAACTCTCATACTATTTTTATAATGATAGTTGAAAAATATTAAAAATACATAGACACAATTTATTTTTATAAGCATTTAAAGTTTGATTTTTGACATTTATAAAATTGTAAATTGAAAAACGATTTTTAGTTAAAAATGTATAAAATGATCAACTTTTATATCTAAGGATTGAACATTTAAAACAAGGTTCTACGTAAGTAGGTTGTAGATAAATTACTTTATTCACAATAATATCATCAAGAAACTTACCTAGTAATAGGCTGAGTGACTGACTGACCGTCATCGCTCAGAATCGTTTTTCTTATACAATGATATTATATCATTGAATTTAAATTTAAAACCATCCATTAAAAATCCGAAAAATATATAAACTCGGTTTTTTTTAAAAAAAATTTTACATTTATTTTATGTTCAAATTTGGACCAAATTACATATTAACTAATCAAGAATAACGATTTTAGTTATTTCGTTGTAGTTTAAAAATATTATTCGTAGGTACTTGACATTTCTCAAGTATATTATTATATACAAATATTGAAATAATATGATAATATACAAATAATATTATCTCAACTTATATCGGCGAACGCTACCGTATTAATAATAATAATAATATAAATATAATGTATAATATCCTAGATTGACAAACCGTCTCGGTATATTTTTTGTATACAATGATATTATACCTATCATTGAATTCAAATTGAACGCCATCCATTAGTCATTAATCATTACAGTGACCCACTTGTAACCTACCCTGTACCTACAGCAGAGTGTCACACCGACACACGTAAGCTTTTAGATTCTGAGTGGAACGATGAATGTATTGATTTTACAATGATGTGTGTTTTTTTTTAAATTTTTTTTTTTTTGTGTCTGTCATCACCTTTTAGGACAGTAAAAGTGCTTGGATTTTCTTCAACAGTACCTTTTCTGATAGACAAGTGAATCTAGTTGGTACTTTGAGGGGTCAAAAGTAAAATGTTTCCAATAGTTTTCAAAAGCGCCTTGAAAAACAAAAGAAAAATTAAGGAAAAACGGGAACTTTTACGCAAAAGCTGTTTTCGAGAATATCGATTTTGGTTTTTGGTGTAACTTTAAAACGAATGACTGTAGATACATGAAATTTTCACTGGTTAGTTATATTTCCATTTTCTATACATGATAAAGTTTTAAAAATATTTTGATTTGTTTTGAGCTGTTTACAGACAATTTCAGTTTCCAATTTAATTAGTTTTTTTTTCTATGAATGTCAATAAAACTTTATTTTTTGAGCAAAAATACTTGAAAATTTAATACAAAGCTCCTACTATATTGGTACAATGACATTTGAAAAATATTAAAAATCCTTAGTCACAGTTTTTTTTTATTAGCATTTAAAGTTCAAAAATTGACAAAATATGTAAAAATCACGAAAATTAGCAAATTATTTTGAGCTTTTATTACTATATGGCTAAAAAAATATTTAATAATATAGATTCTTCGAACAATTGAAAAGTACCTAAAAGTAAATTGTTATTTGCTTCACATGGAACTTAGCTATTATATTTTATAAATTGTCAGATATTCAAGAGAAAATGAAACTATATCATTTCTTTATTTGTTAGACGCTATAGTATAACAGTTATACACTGCATCCGTCTTTACCCGTCTACTCAATTATGAATTATGTTCTGCATTCGATACTATATTATTTAAGGCTAAATTAACAATAGAATATTGTTATTGGTACAATGGTAGGTAGAAATAAATACTGTGAAATATTTTTTTATTATAAAATTAAAATTAATTTTTTGATAGTTAAATATAAAATTAATAATGTAGTCGAGTCTCGATAATTCGAACATCGAAAACTCGAACCCCTGACATTTTTTTATGTTGTGTTTGGGGTATATAACTTGAAAAACACACAAGTCGAGTTTATTTTTATTCCCCATGAGAATTATTTTATGTATATTTTTTTTTAATTTAATTTTACTTTAAGCGTTTGAAGTACACATTTTGACTTAATTCATCAAGGTTACGAATATTTTTTTCCAAATTATTTTTTGTACCTAGTGAAAAATGTATTTATATACAATTTTCAGTATTAATACTTATAGTTTATGCTTGAAAGTTTAATAGATACCGATTTTATTGAAATATTAGGTACCTAACTACCTAAGCTTCGTCATAAGTTATTGGTAAATATTTTAAGCTGTATTTTATAAGTCGAACTTATTCACACGCGATTCACACTGGTACGTCGGTATAGTTTTATTACAAGTTTTATTAGAATATATGTATATATGATTATATGAAATAATATTAAAATGGGTATAATAATAGGAGATTTGTATGAAGTTTGTTATTGACATAAATTAGTTACCAGCAGTACTACAAAATAAAATATAGAAATAAATTACGAATATAAATATCTAGGTAATAAGATATCCTTAGAAATAACACCTTCAATCCTTCAATCCTTCAATCCATAGAAATAGCCGAGATGGCTTTTTCGTATAGGTGTAGGTACCTACCTACAGCCCTATACAATGATTTATCATTGCATTTAAACTTATCCCATCCGTTTCAGTATCATATTAAACGACGAAACTTACACTTATACAGCAGAGTGACTTATTCAGGATTTTTTGTAAATATCGTCGAATATGATTACGTCACAATGTTAGGTGATTATCGTGGTTGTCGATCATCGGTTAAATCTATTTAAAATGTATATACATATTAATGTTATATACCCACTACCTACTACCCAATACCCATATATTATATAATTCATAAAGTGTGTACTTTGTTCGTTGAGTTCACGCTGTGTTCGACTTCATAAACATGTCAACGTGTCGTGTAGGTGTATTAATGATTATTTTAATACTATGGGCAAACAAACATAGAAAACTGTAAATTGCAACTATCATGTTGTATTTATGTTAATATTATACCATATAAATGTTTGTAATACAACACTAATACGTAGGTATTTATAATTATTGTTAAGGGCGAAGTAGGAAATCAGACAATTTACGAAATACTACCAAGTAGAAAATAACATGCGTTTCTAACTGTACAGCCTAGTTGCTTTACAATAAAATTTCGTGAAAAAGTACATCGGTACCTATGTACCTATACGTAGGTAATATAGAAATGTAGGTGTATTTATTATTTATAGGTAATATTCAAATTGAATTACAATTAGATAAACATAAACCAGTCGACCAGAGCGATATTATAATGAACACTACCAATGCTCGTTTTATTTAATATTATTTCCTTATAGATTCTGAGTGAAGTGATATACAGGGTGATTGGATGAATATTTTAAAGATTAAAACTAACTTCTAGAAAAGTTTTAATAGTTTTGGAAATTTTTTTTTGATTTTAGATTTTAGTGCATATATGCATGCATTTTTAATAGTTTTTAAGTGCATTAAATTCATAGCCAATGTTACATTACTACACAAAGCTTGTCAAGTTAGTCATTTTTTTCAACTAGTTGACGTTAAGTTACTTTAATAAAAAAACTAACTAAGTTTGAATATAAGTTAGTTTCTGAAACTGTCCGAATTTCTAACAGTTAGCTAGAAGTTAGTTTGGTGAAAATAGAAACTTAAGTTAGAGTAGACGTTAGAAGTTAGTTTTTTATAGATTAAAAAATCTTTTTGTTGAATTGTAAATAATAAGTTATCTAACTTAAATTATTGATTAAAACTGAAGAATTGAATTAAACACCTAATAATTTGATCGAAATGTTCGAAGTAGGTACGTAATAATTTCAATTAATTGGTATATCACTTATCAGTTATTATAACATAAAAGGTGAAACAAAATAAAAAAAATATAAAACAGTACTGACATACATATGACAACTTAAAATATTAATTAAAATTAAAATATTCATTTTGTAATGGAAAAAAATACTGATAATAACTACAGTAGAAGCCGCTTATTAGAAACACTTTGGGACCAAAGTGAAATGTGTCAATTAACCGATTGTTTCTAATAAGCGATTTAAATGTCCTAATATACGGGCGATCCGTCCTGGTACATTTTGTTTCAATAACGCGATTGTATCAATAATCCGTGTTTCTAATAAGCGGCTTCTACTGTAGTTAGTTTTTTTTCTAACGAGTAGATTAGACTATTTTACACATTAAATTCAACTAGTTAAGTTACAAAGTTAATATATAATATCAAAACTAACAAATCAAGTTAGAAAGTAACTTTTTACCAATTAAAAACAAAAATATCCAATTAAAATCCAAATCTAATTTGTTTTTCAAAAGTATGATAAAAAGGTATACAATTAATATTTTGTTTGCCTGAATTCGGTGGGCCCCTCTTTTGAGTGGGCCCAGTGCAAATGTCCCATTTGTCCTTGCATAAATATGGCCCTGATTATTAGGTATATTAATAATTCTCGATCGTTGGTGTCTATTACATTAGTAGTTAAAATTTCAAACAGCATAATATACCTATATTGTATATAATAATATTAAAATGATTTCATTTTTAAAAGTTTTAATAATACACAAGTGAACAAATTTTTTATCACATTTTAGCATCCGGGATAGTAGTTGTCGCCATGCCCCGGCAGGTGCCCTCCCCCCTAAATACGTCCCTGGTCATGACGTTTATTAGTAATAGACACCAAGTCGGTACATATGCGTCTACGACGTGGTAATAATATATTATATATACCTATTAATGCCATTTAGCGTATTCAACAATATCCTTATTATTCAGTAAAATTACTGAAATTAAGACGTCAAAATCAATGTTCAACCCGTTAACATTTATAAAAACGATACCAAACACACGAACGCATTAAAAAAAAATGTATTTGTTCATACAAGTTTGAAATAAAAAATATGAAGAAATAATTAAGTTCTGTTAAATTAACTCTAAAATTTATTGACATAATTTTTTTTCTTCAAATTTATCAGTTTGTATTGTATAATTAAAGGTTTTTTTTACCTTATGTTTAAGTGTATATTTGAGCTCCATGTCCCTGCCCCCCCCCCCCCCACTTTAGAATTTCGAAACAAAATTAACTCCATTCATTTGTGCTTCGTTTGTGCTGGTTTGTGCTTTTAACCCCGTCGTTTGTGCTCAACCACTTCCAAAGTTATCCAACTTTGAAACTTGGGGGTTAAAGCGTAATCCCAGGTACTCCTCTTTGTCTTGCGAATCTGATCAAAACTGTCCACATAATCATTTTTACCTCTATGGTGTCTAGTCGTAAAACATTTGGTTTGCCAGAAAAACCCATACACTTGTGGATTAGAAAATTTTTTTTTTTTTAAGTTTGTGCCATTTTCGGAAAAAATATTTGCGACCCAACAAATGGACTTATAGCCTTATACTAAAGATATAATTGTGATACAGGTGGTACTGTGAATACATTCAATGTATTTTGGAAAATCAAACCCATTTGGATATGGATCAGAAAATAGTTTTTATTATATGTGCATGATTGTCGAACGTTAAAAAAATAATTTCGAATCAATCAATGAAACTTAAGTAGGTATAATCAATATCTATATAATATTTTTATAATAATTATATATTATATTCTATACCCAATTTCATACAAGATAAGGACATTTCTAACAAATTGTAGTGCCTTTTTTGTGTCAATTGCAGTGTTTATATTAAAAATAATATATTTAGGTAAACATAATTTATTTAACTTTAAATATACCTATGCATTGTAATAGTAATACTCTGATATAGTGATGTGTAATATTCTCGTAGGTTGGAGCGGTCAGATTAATATTTTGATAGCCGTTGACTACGAGTATATTATGATTTTACAAGAAGCAAGACCACTTTTGTTGATGATGAAGATGTTGACAGGGTAGTTTATAAATAAATGTAGACAGGTGAAAAGATACTTTGTAGTTTATTAAAATGTTCTTCAGTAATTTTGTCTAAGTCCAAATTACAAGTTACTACACAGAGTGACGTGAAGGTGCTTGTTGTGCTCTGGAGTAGACACGTCTGAATACAGGCTGTTTCAGGCTCCCTTTTATATTCGGGTCCCTGCTCCCCCTGCCGATTCAGAGCGGAGACGGTTTGTCAGTCTGGATATTTTATATTTTGTTATTATTTATTTTATCATGTAAGTTGAATTAATATTAAAATATTATAATTTTTTATTCGTTTCTATGGTGATAAACAAAGCGTTAGAAATTAAAATCCCATTTTCAACGTTTTTTCGTAATTTTCCGGTGGTTTTTTCAGCGACATTAAATAACTATTGATAAAATCGAAAAATGACCTCTCTAAAGTACCATCTTGATCCAATTTGCTAAAAGATAAGGTACTATATGTTGAAATCGAAACACTCCTTCTGGAAGAAATTTTGTATACAGGATAAATAAAAAAAAATAAATAAATAAACACCATTGTAAAAACGATAGCTTCTTCACTCCGCTCAGAATCTAAATTACGAGAACAAATGTTTGTACTGAATTGTTATATTAACATATTGCCTACTTATTATTATTTTTTCTACATAATATATTGATTAGTAAATATTATTTGTCATACTTAGTTTTTTTAAGACGATTTTAAGATTCGCAATAATATTATTAGGTATATATATATTATTATATTAATAATATAATACTATAGTTTAATTAGTAAAAATGATTTATTGTAGAAATGGTGAAATACATACGTTTTTTTAGTACCTTCTTACACGTACCATCAGATACAAATTACATAATTTTTTTTTTTTTTTAAATATAGAATTTTTCAAATTTCGTATTAAAATTTAATGATAGCCAAAAAATTATTTAGTTTGTTCTGAAACCTGTAGCACCACCCTAATTTAATTTTTTTGTTGTGAATAAAATTATGTTATATAAATAATCATACAAATTTCATACTAAATATCTATTTGCAAAAAATAAATAGATAGATATGAAGAATAGATCTGTAATTATAATTAAAATAATTAAGTAGTTAAAATAACATTACGTGTTAGGTATTAATTAATTTATATTATAGAATATTAACTTTAGAATCTTACTTTAATCTATTGGCTGTTCGACATAATGTATAATCAGTTTTTATACAACATTTTTCTTAAATTTTACTTACATTGTACTCTTAAAAACTTTTATTTGAATGATCGAATGCATTGTATACATTTATTAAGTACGGTAAAAAAACAGCATGAAAAATGTGTTCGTATAAGTGTATAACTACAGTATATAGGTACTACTTAAATAGAAATAATAACTTCAAATGATAATAAATATTTCTCTTAAAATAATTACCTGATAAATTTATTTTTTTGATATAACATTGACGTGCCTAATTGACAACCTAAAATTTTCGTATCGTCTTCAAAGTACATATTATTATCTATATTCAAAAAGTTTATAACTAGTTAAAATACAAAAAGAAGTAACTCACTAGGATAAAATAAAAATAAAAAATATATATTAAAAACTTTCAATCATGTATAATCTATATATATATATCTATATATCAATATATATCGATTTAGATTTTTATTCATAGTCAATTTTTTATCAGTTTTGATTTTTTTTGTATTTTTTTTAAATTTTAAATTTTAAGAAATTAGATTTTTATTAATAGTTTTATTCATATTAGATTATTTTATTCAATTTTTTTTTTTTTATTTCCTAAACGAATATATTATTTTTAAAACTCTTTGCAAACTGCTTAGGTACAAACTTTAGTCCGTCAGTTCTAACCTATAAAATAAATTTTAAAGGTACTGAATATTTTATTTATTCTTGATATTATTAATTTTTTTTGCATATTTATTATTTATATATAAATGATAGATTATAATATTTATTTAATTTAATTTTAATTAATTTTTTCATATGTTAGCTATTAACTTTTTGAAATACGCTTTTTAAATACTAATATAAGCATAATAAGAAAAAGTTATGAGTCCTTAAGAATAATAAATTTTAAATTCCAACTTTTATTTTTCATTTAAATAATATGCAGATAAACAAAATCATAAAAATTAGAACATCATGTCTTTAAAAAAATTGCTCAAACTGTTTTCTAAAACAGATAGGTTTGATTTCTTAAAATACATAGAATATATGCCCGTGGCCTGTCCCCGAGTACCTACCTTATTATTTAATTCTTCTCATCGTTCAAATTAAACCAACCAGGATTAAACTTAATTTATACTAATACACATTATTATAGTGTACCTATTACTTATGTCTTGTATAGCATTAATATCACAACAAAAAGCGTCATGTTTAAATGTTCAATATAGTTTAAGAAAATTTAAGAAAATTATTTATAGCTTATTAAATATTATGATAGGATCTAATTATTCTAATTATACATATCATTTATAAGGTACCTATACATTTATATTTATGATTCATAATATTATCAATCGGAATGCCGGGAATACAGTAGGTATAGATGCATAACACATTAGTCTTGCGGTGTTTTATATAATACCTATAAAATCGTATATTCAGCGAAAGTTTCATATTATAACTTACAGTAGCACATGTTTATAGGTACCGATCCTATAGGCCCTCGTCCCCCGCGTTACTCGTCTCGAGCACCTGTCCGTTACGTACCTATTCAACATATTTTTTTTATAAATGTTAGGGAATATACTCACGTGCACGGCACACGCATGTGACAAGTAACGGCGGGGACGAGATCCTAAGATCGGCAAATATAAATACTACTTATAACGAATTTCAGTTTAAGAAACTGATCCGTTTTATGAAATATTTTTGAGAATCAAACCTAATTAGGACCAAATTGATTCAATTCTATAATTCTACAGTTTCTTTGTACATATTGCGAATTTTTTTGTTGCCCATGTGACTTCGTAATATTATGGAGTTTCACTGTATAATATAATAACGTATGCATACGGGTACCCATGGGTACGATTTATTTCAAAACAATTAGTTTTAAGACTTAAGTATATATTGTCAGCCATCAGCTATTATTATACTTAAATATATTATAATATTGTTCTTAAATATTAATATTTCTTTTTTTTGTACACTTAATTA
>NC_042493.1:100392374-100393789 GCF_005508785.2 Acyrthosiphon pisum
AAAAATCTAAAAAAATACATTTACACAGTTTATTTTTATAGTCATTTAAGTACAAATTTGGACGAAATTACATATTAAAAAGCCTGGAATAACTATTTTAGTTATTTTGTTGTGATTGTATAATATTACTTGTGGGTACTTGAAACTTCTAAAGTATACTATTATATATCTATGATAGTACCACGGTTTTTTGTTGATGTATAACGCGTTTTAAGTACCTAATAGATATTATGATATGATTAATTTGGAAGTTATTATAGGTACCTATTATAGGTCAATTTTTTTTTAATACCATAGATAATTATATATATGTCTAACACATAGACTGATATACCGTCTCCGCTCAGAATCGTTTTTCTTATACAGTGATATTATATCATTGAATTCATATTTAATACTGTCCATTATACAGTGACCCACTTCTAACCTACTGTACAGCAGAGCGACATCCACTTACCCACCTTTTTTCTGTTAAAGCTTCCATTTATTGCATTTATTATCAAGTGGACTGATTTTAATTTTTAACGAATGGTCAAAAGTGAAATTTTTCAGTAGTTTCCAAATGCGCCGTGAAAAAACAAAAGAAAAATTAAGGAAAAAACGGGAATTCTCACGCAAAATTGATTTTAAACAAAATTGACTATGGTTTTGGGTTTAACTCAAAAACGAATTATCGTAGATACATGAAATTTTCACGGATTGTTTAAATTTCCATTTTCTATACATGATAAAATTTTCAAAATATTTTGAGTTGTTTTGAACTGTTTTATATGGTTTTATGATAAGACATTAGGTAGATAAATATATAAATTAACATATTTTGTAGTTACTACCTAGGTGTTTTTCATTTTAATTAAAATACCTACTACACTATTTCAAGAATTTATATAGAAAAAACTAAGAGCAAATAAAATGTTTGCTATGGTCATGATACTGTAATATTCTCGTCGTTAGGGCTGGTCAGAGTAATATTCTGATAGCCGTTTAACCACGAGTATATTATGTTTTTGTAGGACGCAAGGCCACTTGCGTTGATGATAAAGATGTTGACAGGGTTGTTATTAAATAAATATAGACTGATGAAATATTCTATGTGGTTTATTAAAATGTTCTTCAGTAAAATTTACTAAGTCCAAATAATTAAATTATTACACAAAGTGTCGTGAAGGTGCTCGTAGTGCAGTGGAGAAAACACGTCTGAATACAGGCCGTCTCCGGTCTGCTTTTATAAGGGCCCAGGCTCTCCTACCTACCCCCCGGTCCATTGTCTTATCCATAATGCGTCGTTGCGGTTATCGATGTCCCATGTACACGTGTGAACCTAATCAAAATGACGATTCCACGAACCGTCTATTATATCTGTTGCATTCCCATCCTGTTTCTGGTTTTTGAATATATTCACATATATCTACTTT
>NC_042493.1:100393889-100395389 GCF_005508785.2 Acyrthosiphon pisum
TTGACACTTAACTGAGTTTAAAAAAATCATTAACTTGCCCAGCCTTGCTATTTTTATTATTTTATTGCATATTATTATAATATTACACTTTTTTGTAGAACTGAATAAATATTAAATAATAAATAACAATAAATATTTTAAATGTATTATGAATTTGTTGAAATCAATTAAAAATTAAAATATAAGGCAATGAAATAGGTAGTAAATACTAAATACTATTTTATTGCATATTAAATAATAAATATTAATAATTAATAGGTAAGTATATTATATTATAGACCTCAATAAATAATAAACATTAAACAATTAATAGTTAAACTAATGAGTAATGAGTATTTTAAGTAGTCTTACAAGTATGCTAGATGTAAATTGAATATTATACTACTTTTTAGTTATTAAAAATAAATAATATTCCTAAGAATATGTATAAAAACTGAAGCACATCTAATAACTAATGTGTAAATATTAAGAAAACAAAAAATGGATAAAATTAAATCAATTCATAAAATTTACAGTTCTATCAGTAATATTCTTAATAATGTCAATCTCAGTAACATGCCAATATGTATGATTAAGATAAACTGAATATTTGTTGTTTAATATTTTTAGTTTACCATGTCCAATCAACGTGTGTCTTTTGATGTGTCTGATGAGGAATTGGATACATCTGTTGCATCAACATCGACTAGTAATACTATGTATCCAGTATTTGGTCAGTTAACAGAAAATCCAACCATAGTTAATATTGTAAATAAACGTCAAAAAGGTGTTATTTGGAAGTTTTTTACATTAGGCGATAAAGATGAATCTGGTGTTGAAAGAGGTAAATGTTTAGAGTGTGGAGTGCAAATAAAAAGGAAATGTAGTCAAACAAAATCTATAATAATAGTGGGTCATTAATTTTTTCCTTCACAAAACTGTCCAATAGCTGAGCTATAGGTTTAGTAATGAGTTCTACAATGCCTTTTTGAATATTCAATACATCTCGAAACGTGATATTATTCTTGACATGTAAACCAAGAACAAATTGTACAGCAGACTTATGGAGATCAGAAACTGCTGATTGATAATTAAAACCATTCAAATTATCATTTTGTACAAATATTAAGGTTGCATTGGATGTGAGACTCGGAGTATCAATATTTGTATTGTTAATAATGCAGTTTTGGGTAGGTACAGAAACATTTGATGCTAACTTAATATGTTTGTTTTATACGTCTTTTAAATGAGCTCAAGCTCTGAAATAACTGAAATCATGACTTTTCACAACAATCATAAGACCTATCAGGGCCAAGTGAATGAAATACTTTGAAATGGCTAACTAATGACTGTAATTGTATAAACTAATTTTTACATATGTAACAAATCATTATCAAAACTAACTTAAAATGTCTACTTTACAAAATTATCATAAAATCTCTAACATTTTTTTTACTGTAGGTACCTACCTATATATTCCGGCTAATGCGGCTATACTAAATAATATATAATTAAACTTTT
>NC_042493.1:100395489-100405765 GCF_005508785.2 Acyrthosiphon pisum
GACTAACATTATTTATCAGCTGATAATCGGAATATAATAATCGAATGAGAATAAAAATAAATTATAATAATGCCTATGCTGACGCGCAACGGCGTGGCGACGTCGAAAATAATTCGCTGAAAACAATTTAATTGGTTGTATGCACAAAACATGCACATCAATTCCATTATAACGCGGGTTGCGTGTTTCGACTAGTTTTAATTTTTACACTGTACAAATGTGCACAGCGATTGTGTGCGCTACTGCACCACTATAATACACACTGATACCGTTCCGTCGCGGACAACCACGCCCGGCTGTTTGGCCATCGAAATAACCCAATCCAAATATTTTATTATTTTAATGATATTCTGAATTGTTCTTTCATTTTTAAAAATAATCTTAATAACACTATATATACTTAGTTGTGTTATTATGATTTATGTTTTAAATTTTTCAAATATGGGGGGGAGGCTTGGGGGGCTTAGCCTCCTAAAAATATAATAGTATACCATTCTTAAAAGTATGTACCTATAAATTATAATTAAAAAAAAAAAATGTGCTGGGGCTTGAGGGCCCTGCACATTTTTCCTATTTGCGCCACTGAGTGTTATATTAATATATATTACATTAAGAGGACGATACACGGGCACACGGCCAATTTATTTGTTGTTTTCGTCTTACAAGTGCGTAACATAGCAAATTAATGCTTAGGTGAACGCGTTTAGCTCCGTTAGCTTAAAAATTAGAATGAATCGATCTATTATGAAATTTGATAGTAAGTACATTACATTATCTTTGTTTATATGTGGGTTTTTTTCGATAGTTAAATTTTTTAGTAATTTATGCGTATAATATAATATAGCGTAAATTAAAAATGATCACAACTCACTTAAAAACTGAATAATCGTAAAATAAAATACAGATAATGTTCTCACCATCAAGTTTCATAATAGATTGATTCACTCTAATTTTTAAACTAAGCTAAACATAGTCTGATGAACGTAAATTTGCCATGTTACACACTTGTAAAACGGAGACAGCACATGCGAGTGACGTCCTCTTAATTATGATAGAAAAGATTTAAAAACAATAATCTATTAATTGAGCGTAGATAATATTTTACAATTGCAAACAAATCTTAATAAAACAATCGGTATAAATAAATAAATAATACCTAGTATATAGGTACAATCATTAATAGAAATATTTCTTTGTACAGTAATACAGCATGTATAATGTATTATGTAGCTTTACTATACTAAATTGTAATAGAAAAAAAAGTGGGTAAGTGGATGTCGCTCTGCTGTACAGTAGGTTACAAGTGGATTACTGTATAATGAATTGTATTAAATTTGAATTCAATGATATCATATCATTGTATACGAAAAACGATTCTAAGCAGAGATGGTTTGTCAGTCTGGATAATTTATATTGTAAACATAAACATCAACGTACCTAGTTATTCTATATTCCGCTATTATCTCCTTCATTAATAAATATAGTCGGTATGATCTATAACAACGGAAAAGGGATCATAAAAATATGTTATTATACTCAGCATTTTTTATTTTTTGTATATGTATATACAGTTGACGTTAGTTTAATATTTTTTTACCCAAAAATGTTTATTATTTTATATTTTGTAAATTTACAATTTGTTTACCTTCCAAAAACTAAAAAAATCACATACAAACTAAAGAATTATTTTAAAAAGCAACAATTTTTTACTGATTAAATGTATCAATTAATAGCATACATTTAACACAATTACACTTGAACCATACTAAATAGTAAATACCATTAACATGGCACTGCAAATACTAAAATATCCTAACAAATATTTCGCAATGCTCAACGAATAAAGTAGTAACTTATTTTCATAGATAATAAATATATTATTTTTATTTCGATACAAATATGATATTTAATATATATCTTAAATAGTGGTAAACATTATAAAATAACTAATAATTGGGCAGGGGGGGGGGGGTTATTTTGGACACAGAAAATTGTTAACGTACCTAGCTCCATCCATTATATATGTGCTAAGATTGTGATACTGTAATTTTAATAGTTTTATACATGAATTACGACTGATGTGGTGGAGTTGTTATGGAAAGTATAGACAGTATACAGTTTAAATACATATAACACATTTTTAAGTTTAAAGCTAGCTTTCATATTATTCATTTTTTTTGACAAAATTTAAAAAATCACATACTTAAGTATTTAATTTATTTATATTTTAATTATTCGTTTTTAGTTCAGAACTTGTTTTTCCTAATGTCTTAAGTAACTTTTTATTAGTAGAGTCTTCAAGTTTTCTGTCTTGAAAGTAATGAAGAGCTACTTCACATAGCGATTTACTTTCAATCTCCGTGACATGTCTCACATATTCTTTAGTTGTTAATACCAACTCATGGTATAAAACCCATCTTGGATGTTCTTCAAATAAACTGCTATTTGGATAAATAATAACAGTTTGATTATGTTTAACAGTGCGATAATAACCTTTGACAATCTTGCAATGTAATAAAAATAACCAGCAGTTATGGCCTTAAACAAATAAAATATATTTATGTAAAAAATTCAAATTTCTCATGTAATTGAAATGTGTTAAATGTAATACTTTTCGTATATTAACTGTATCGGATGGATTTGATACTATATCCATTTCAACATGTTGCATTAAATTAGCTAATTGATTTCTGACATCCCAGGCTCGACGCATTGTTCTATATTGAATGTAATTTTCATAACACCAATTTGTACTAAAGTCTGTATTGGCCCATTGATTATATATATTTAATAAAGCTAAATGATCACCACATTGTGAAAAAATTTTTTACGAGCTGTATCAGCTAAACTTAATTTATCATTGGGTCTGTTAAATATAGCGCTATTTACATTTAACATTGCTGCTATGGTAGCAATTCCTTCTGAACATTTATATCTGAAATTACAAAATAGTTAAATGGTAAATTTTAAGAGTATAAAAATACAATAAAGATTTAAATTTAAAAATCAACATTAATTTTGTTATTTTAGAATGATTAAAAATAATAATTGAAATAGCAATTAATAAATGCAAATCCATCTTTACAAATAATCTACCTTTGATATTGGTATAACTATTAAAGATTCCGTGCCAGTACGTGAATTGAAATTATTTTGTTTACAAAAACCTGGGTCAATAACATAAATAATACTGTCCATTGTTAAAGAAGTTTCTGCTATATTCGTGGCTAAAACAACCTAAAGTATAATTCATAATATTATTATTTTTGATTAAATTTATTACAAAGAAATAAAAATTAAGAATTACTTTTCTAGCGTTGGGAGGTGTAGGCTCAAAATTTTGGCTTGCATCTCAGTAGGTAAATTACTATAAACTGGTAATAAAATCAGTTCTTTGATTTGAAAACCAAGTCTACGAATTTGTTCCTGTAGTAGTTCATTACAAGTTTCAATTTCTTCCTGGCAAGTTAAAAAGACTAGTATATCTCCGAGGGGCTGTATTACATGTATCTGTAATATAGATACAACACAGACATCTATAATGTCTGCCTCAGGCGCTTTTGTGTAGTATATATCCACAGGGAAACATCTTCCTACAACAGACATACAAAAGTAGATTTAGTATTTACACGAAGAAATTATAAAATTTAAGCAATATTTACCAGGTATTCTAAAAATGGGAGCGTTATAAAAAAATTCAGAAAACTTCTGGGTGTCTAAAGTGGAGCTAGATATTAATAATTTCAGATCTGGTCTGAATCATATAACATCTTTTACTAGACCAAATAAGATATCAGTATGAAGGGTACGTTCATGAGCTTCATTTACAATCATCACACTATAAGACTGTAAATCTGGTTCAGACAAAAACTCTCTATGCAATGTTCCATCAGTCATGTATTTGATTATAGAACATTTTGAAGTGCAATCTTCATTACGTATACTGTAACCAACCTAAAATTGTATCAAGTGTCAATATATTAATTTGTATTTCTATTTTAAATACAATTAGACTGTTTACTTCATTTCCAAGTTTAACCGACATCTCATCGGCTACTCGAGTAGCTGCTATGATAGTTGCATTTCTAAGTTGAGTGCATCCAATTATTTTATTACTTTCCGTATATCCGGCTTCATGTAAATGTTGGGGAATTTGTGTAGTTTTACCAGAATCAGTTTCACCTTCAACTATAAGTATCTAAGTAAAATAAAAAATTTATATTTTAAGGCTTAATTAAATGAAGTGTTAATTCAAATAAAATTATTACCTGATGGTCTTTAATAGCTCTTATTAGATCTTTTTTGAATTTATATATAGGCAAACTCTTTTTTGTCTCTTCTATGTTAAGTTTTTTCTTTTGTTTTTCAGTAATTTCCGGTTTTTCCTTAAAAGCAAAAAAAAACAAAACTTAAAATATAAATTATTTTGTCAAAGGGTTTAACATACATCTTCATGAGTGCCAGGTAAATTTGCAATTTGGATAAAATCTATTTGATTATCAATCAATAATTCATATTGTTCTTTTTTTTCTCTTTTAGCACCAAACTTATAAGCAGCAGAAGACATTTGTTCTTCTTCCCATTTATGTTGTTCAGTAATTGGTGCCTCATCCACTTCCATGTCAAACTCCATCTGATCATTTTGGGGCATCCTATAGCGTTGAACATTTTAAATTTCTCTAGCTTTTTCATGTTCCTTGGCAAGACACAATAACTTCTTTTTGTGTTCACAATCAAAAATTTCAGGTTGCGATAAGCTAAATAAAAAAAATTAATATAATAGCATACTTTACTGTCTGCGCCATGTTAAATTATAGCAAAAACTTACACTTCAGCATCAAATAAATATTCATTGTCTATGATATTGGCTTGAAGCTCAGTAACTTTGTCATCTTTTCTTTTTTCGAGATATTTATGACGAGACTCAATACGCGTCGAGGAATGACCATTTCTTTCTCACCTTCATTTTCTAATTTTAATCGTTTTGATGCTTCTTCGTAAGCTTTCCTATCTAACCAATTAATAAATAAATTATACATTTTTTCATTAAACTATAAAAACCATAATATTTATCTAATAAATAGGTTATTGTATTATTATATGTAAATTATACATTGGGTTAGATCGAAAATTATTTGTCTATACAGAATTTATAACTACCATTATTCTAAGCTTTCATTGAATGTATTATACTAAAATAATTTATTTAAAATTAATTATGTGTTTTTTAGGTTCTGAGGTTAGCGAATGAATGTATTGTGTTTGCAATGACGCATGTTTTTTTTTTGTTTGTCATCTACATTTGGGGTTAAAAATAAAAATGCTTCGATTTTTGACATAAGCATATTTTTTTATGAGAAAGTGATTCTAGTAGGTACTTTTAAAAGATCAACATTAAATTTTCAGAGTAGCTATAGAATGCGCCAGGAAAAACAAAAAAAAGTGAAAAAAAATGATAATTCTACGCAAAACCAATTTTTTAAAAAACCAATTTAATTTTTCTGGTGTAACTCAAAAACTAATAACTGTACACTTCAAATTTTCACCAAATTTTTATACAATTATTTTCCAAATATGGAAACGTTTTCAAAATATTTTAAACCTTTTTAAGCTATTTATAGCCTTGATAAATTTTCTTTAAAATTATTGCCGATAAAAACTTTTTCACTAATTAAAAATGCTTGAAAATGTAACACAAGGGTCCTCATAAAATGCTTTAATGGCAGTTTAAAAATATTAAAGATACATAGGCACAATAATTATTTATATATATTAAAAGTTTAAATTTTGCCAAAAATTTGCCAATTGTTTTTCAGTTAGAAACTCATATAATTTTTTTTTGTCATGGCTAACATTAGAAATTTTAATAGACGATTCCCAATAGTTTATTCTACATTTATCAAACAAAAAAAGTTCACACCTGAAAGTTACACAATTTATAACCATAAGATATTTTCGAATTTTTAAAATTATTAAATTTGATTATTTAAAAAATTTTTCCAGGATGCAATGATTTGTCATTGAATTCAAATATAATACATACATTACAATGACATAATCAACAACTAGTGAACAGCAGAGTAGTACCCACTTGTTCACCTTTTTTTTTAATGTATTATATATTATATAGTATATATTTTTACAAATTAGTACTTCAAAAATAAAATTTGTGTTTTTACTTTTTATTAAATTAAATACATACAAAAAATATTATTTGCGTTGAACAGGTAAATTAAAATATTAATGCAACCACAATCTTGCAAATACTTATTGATCTTCATTCTTTACCAACATTATTCAGTATTAAAATAAATAAAAATGCAAGTTGTCATTTTAAACATAGATGTTAGGTTATGTATAGAGTATTTAAAATTATATAAAATACAAAAATCAATTAATGTAGCTACAAATATCCATTATGATAAATTAATAATTGTAATAAGAGTGAAAACATTTTAATTGAACATCGATTTAAAAGTTCCCAGACATAATTAACTTAATATTCCAAAATAACATTCTGAATTGTTCTCGAGACACAAATATAACATTTTTCATAATAATTATTAATAGAATTATTCTATTTAAATATTTTTTATTTTTTTTTTGTCATGCCTGCATCAAAAGTCTTATTTTAAATACCGGTTGAATTTTTGGTAAATTACCTATTTACATTTAACGGAGGGTAAATGTTTATTTTACGACGTGCAGACAGTAAAGTGAAAATTCCGCTAAGCAGCGGGCAGAAAGGTTAATGTCCAAATCAGATTTATACACATGAACAAATTATTATGTTGGTGAGTTACTTCTGTGTTGTTCTATATGAAATAATTTGGAGATGCCTAGAACAGCAAAAACAGTTCACAATAGATTCAGATTGCCATAGTATTGAGAAAAAAAGCATTTTCGGAAGCGGCAGACTAAAATTAGTAAGTGTCTCAGGCAGGAAAGTAATTTCAGTCTTGTACGAACTGTAACCGTGCTGCGGCTTATTCAACAAACATTGCTCATGAATGAAATAGCTTAATACCTAGATTGCCACAGTGTATTATTGAAATGCACAAGTAACATTTATTAAGTATTGGATAAATAAACCTCTGATGCATGAATCACGAGATAAATCATAAACTTTGTATTTTGTCTAATAGTTTTATTTGTGTAATTGACATATTATGGACTTTTAATACAATTTTAATATTATCTATAAGACTTGCCAGATCGAGGAATAGCAATATTACGAGTTCTGTCTTTGTGTTTTCTTTTGAGCCTTTCGGCAAATTTATCACGTTCTCTACGATCCTCGTCACTGTCACTAGAATCCATCGTAGGTCTAAATACTTAACAAAAATAAATAAACGCTCAGTCAATGGTTTTGTGAAAAATTAAAATTTTTCGTATTTATATCGTAATTTTTAAGTTTGTTGTTCACATTTCACAGTTTTTACACTGATAACTTTGGCGGCTAAAATTGTTATCCCTTTTTACAGGCTAAACGCCGTACAGCGATAACGTTGATGGATGGCGCGCGCTTATGCTATTCAAAATAACAATATATAAGACCGTGATTTTACTGATACCTGCAGCCATGACTTAAATATACATAAGCCATGCCTGCAGCCACTATTACAGCCCTAGACACCACGATTTAAGATATACCTTTAAATACCTTAAATCGTAAATCGTAAATCTTGCTAGACACAAATACAGCGATTACCGGAGGGGGGGTGACACAGCTGCTACGTACTACTACTGCCACGACATTAATCCGATATTTCATTACAACGTATACAACTAGCGCACTATAGATATATAGAGCCTTAATACAACTTACTATCGAATATCAATTATTGTCACGAATATCAACTACCTACAATGATATTAGATTGTACGGTGAGGCGTGAGCATATCATACAATATCGATGGGCGTGAGCACGATTGAAGATAATATACAGGTATCTCAACGACCCCATGCACATACACAACAAAAGTGGTGCGCATAAATGTTGATTTCTAACAGCTGATCAACTATGTGAGAATAACTTCTAGCGCTCCAATACATAATATTGTATATCTATATTGATATATTTTGTAGTACCAAGAGAAATCACTATAATGCAAAAGCGCTAACTGTTATTCTCACTATGACAAGATCGTTAATTTTAAGCGCACCAAAAAAGAAGTTACGTTGAGTAACCTGTATATCTTTAATCGTGGGCGTGAGCCACTGACTGTTGCGCAAGGTGTATTGATCAAGATGTATTGTTACGATATTAATTATTATCACAGAATATAATAATGATGATAACAATAATAATATTGTAATATATTATTATTATGTAGTACGTACATTTTTATTCGTATTTCGTAATGACTTCCCGAGTCCTGTCGTTTTAATTTAAATTAGCTAATTTGGAATGATAATGCATAATGTACCTATATACATGGAATTGTTCAATTGCGGCAAAAAAATCATGTAAGTAATAACCAAATAAAGCCAATAGGTAATTATAATTATTAATTTATTATTTCAGTGAAAAATGTCTTTTTTGTTAATATTTTTAAATTTGGTAATTTGGTGTGGCACAATCCACGCAAAGCCATCCATGACCACAATATAAATATATGTACCGTGATCTATTGGGTACATCCCTCATTTAGCGTAAACACCCTAGACACTGACTTCCAGTTGGATCTGTAAAATTATGATTTTCTATCCACCCACCTGTAATTTAATATTTATATGTTATTATTTACCAACAGCATGTACAATATGAATTGGCTGTGTTCTCGGGAAAAGAAATTTACAAACAGGACAACGCTGTATCCCTTCTGCACATCCGTCACAGCACCATCCATAGCTACATGGTAGAAAATTGTTTTCCGTGCCAACCTCATCGTGATTTTCTAAACAAACAAAACATCTGTCAAGGTCTTCATCTACACAATAAAAAAAAAGTAGATTTTTGCTATAGTAATTATAATTGAAAAAGTTGTTTTAGCTAACAAAATTATTTATTATAGGTACCTCCTATTGGCGTAACAGCAACATGAACCAGTGTGGTATTTGTCATGAATAAAGCTGGTACTTCTATTGAATAGAATAGAATTTTTTATTTTTCATATATTAATTATATTATATATAATTACCATTTGTTAATAACAACTGATTTTCATCTACATTGGGTTGTCTGTGATCATCATATACTGGTTCAACCACATATTCCACTTCCTCTACTAATAGATTTTCAGCTACATTGGGTTGTCTGTGATCATCATATATTGGTTCAACCACATATTCCATTTCCTCGTCTAATAAATTAAATTAAAATACTTTCTTCATTCTGAAATACTTATCTAACTATTTTTTTTTTATATTTAGATTTACCTATTGGTGGATTATTTACTCCTCGGCCTCAGGCCTGTATACGTCTAATTGGTCTTCCTCTACGTCGTGGAATCCTACTATTTGGGACTAGACCAACGACTTGCATGCTACTACGACCACAGCCTCTAACCCTACGAGGTAGTAGTGGTGATAGCAGCAGTAGGGGTTCCAAAATAATGGTATCTACTTGTTGGTTGATATCTAGATAATAAGGTAAATATAATTTTGGTTAGCTGTAAAAACAGAACATATTTTCAAGTTCAATATTCAGAATGGGGCCTATTGTTCATTTAAATAGTTATTTGATGAGTATGCTACTTTTCGAAGGTAGGCCATAGTGTCGTATCGTCCATTTTGTACAAGCTGTAATGCATCGGCCAAGATATTGTTGTTAGTATCCCCAGAAGTAATAATTGATCTCCTATTGTATACAATATGTACTGACTGTACTGACAGCTTGTATGAAAGAATAATAATTTTTATTAGGTAGGTAAATTAAATTCATTACTTGTTGACCATTAATTATTTGACGAGTTTCCCTTGGTACCCGATTTTCTACAGATCGCAGCCTATCTATAATAATTAAATTATATATGTAATTGTGGTAAATATACCTATGATTCAAGTTTAAATAAGTTACTGAATTAATGAAAAAAAAGGTGGGTAAGTGGATTTCGCTCTGCTGTACAGTAGGTTACAAGTGGGTCACTGTATAATGGATGGTATTAAATTTGAATTCAATGATATAATATCATTGTATAAGAAAAACGATTCTGAGCGGAGACGGTATGTTAGTCTAGGTATAAGACATAATATTATATTAGGTACCTATAATAAATTCCAAATTAATCATATCATAATATTTATTAGGTACTTATAACGCGTTATACATCA
>NC_042493.1:100405865-100408502 GCF_005508785.2 Acyrthosiphon pisum
TCTACAGTTATTAGTTTTTGAGTTACACCAGAAAAATTAAATTTGTTTTTTAAAAAATTGGTATTGCGTAGAATTATCATTTTTTTTCACTTTTTTTTGTTTTTCCTGGCGCATTCTATAGCTACTCTGAAAATTTAATGTTGATCTTTTAAAAGTACCTACTAGAATCACTTTCTCATAAAAAAATATGCTTATGTCAAAAATCGAAGCATTTTTATTTTTAACCCCAAATGTAGATGACAGACAAAAAAAAATCATGTGTCATTGCAAACACAATACATTCATTCGCTAACCTCAGAACCTAAAAAACACATAATTAATTTTAAATAAATTATTTTAGTATAATACATTCAATGAAAGCTTAGAATAATGGTAGTTATAAATTCTGTATAGACAAATAATTTTCGATCTAACCCAATGTATAATTTACATATAATTATACAATAACCTATTTATTAGATAAATATTATGGTTTTTATAGTTTAATGAAAAAATGTATAATTTATTTATTAATTGGTTAGATAGGAAAGCTTACGAAGAAGCAGCAAAACGATTAAAATTAGAAAATGAAGGTGAGAAAGAAATGGTCATTCCTCGACGCGTATTGAGTCTCGTCATAAATATCTCGAAAAAAGAAAAGATGACAAGGTTACTGAGCTTCAAGCCAATATCATAGACAATGAATATTTATTTGATGCTGAAGTGTAAGTTTTTGCTATAATTTAACATGGTGCAGACAGTAAAGTATGCTATTATATTAATTTTTTTTATTTAGCTTATCGCAACCTGAAATTTTTGATCGTGAACACAAAAAGAAGTTATTGTGTCTTGCCAAGGAACATGAAAAAGCTAGAGAAATTTAAAATGTTCAACGCTATAGGATGCCCCAAAATGATCAGATGGAGTTTGACGTGGAAGTGGATGAGGCACCAATTACTGAACAACATAAATGGGAAGAAGAACAAATGTCTTCTGCTGCTTATAAGTTTGGTGCTAAAAGAGAAGAAAAAGAACAATATGAATTATTGATTGATAATCAAATAGATTTTATCCAAATTGCAAATTTACCTGGCATTAAGATGTATGTTAAACCCTTTGACAAAATAATTTATATTTAAAGTTTTGTTTTTTTTTTTTGCTTTTAAGGAAAAACCGGAAATTACTGAAAAACAAAAGAAAAAACTTAACATAGAAGAGAAAAAAGAGTTTGCCTATATATAAATTCAAAAAAGATCTAATAAGAGCTATTAAAGACCATCAGGTAATAATTTTATTTGAATTAACACTTCATTTAATTAAGCCTTAAAATATAAATTTTTTATTTTACTTAGATACTTATAGTTGAAGGTGAAACTGATTCTGGTAAAACTACACAAATTCCCCAACATTTACATGAAGCCGGATATACGGAAAGTAATAAAATAATTGGATGCACTCAACTTAGAAATGCAACTAACATAGCAGCTACTCGAGTAGCCGATGAGATGTCGGTTAAACTTGGAAATGAAGTAAACAATCTAATTGTATTTAAAATAGAAATACAAATTAATATATTGACACTTGATACAATTTTAGGTTGGTTACAGTATACGTAATGAAGATTGCACTTCAAAATGTTCTATAATCAAATACATGACTGATAGAACATTGCATAGAGAGCTTTTGTCTGAACCAGATTTACAGTCTTATAGTGTGATGATTGTAAATGAAGCTCATGAACGTACCCTTCATACTGATATCTTATTTGGTCTAGTAAAAGATGTTATATGGTTCAGACCAGATCTGAAATTATTAATATCTAGCTCCACTTTAGACGCCCAGAAGTTTTCTGAATTTTTTTATAACGCTCCCATTTTTAGAATACCTGGTAAATATTGCTTAAATTTTATAATTTCTTCGTGTAAATACTAAATCTACTTTTGTATGTCTGTTGTAGGAAGATGTTTCCCTGTGGATATATACTACACAAAAGCGCCTGAGGCAGACATTATAGATGTTGCATGTGGTAATTCGTCAGTGTCTATGTTTATTCCAGTACCCAAATCGACAAACCCATACATTTTTTTACCATTATATTCTATCTGATCCCTTATTGATATTTCATCTATTACAATATTGCATAGAACAACTTCATCTTTAGCTTTAGATGCTATAGCTAAGAATGATTCATTTGTAAATCCTGGCTCCCCATTAATTACTTTGTACCATCGTGTAATAGACTTGGGATGAGGAAGAACATCAGCAAAAGATTTCCGAACAAACGTATAAGCCTTGGGGGAGTAAAATTGAAGGGTTATAGCAAATTTTCCAAGCTCATTTGAATATTGAGTATTTTTACCAGCCATTTTTCTTTTTATAATATCCCGTAGAACATCTGAACCAGAAATCTATTAAAAAGAAGAAAACAACAAATTCTTAAGAAATTTTTATTAGAGGTAAACAAATAAAACCATTTACCACATCTATGCCGTTACCATAACTTCACAATTAATTCATTAAATGTTTAGTGATTGTTCATGCAGTTAAAAACATAAAAAAAAATCATATTAATACAAAATATAAATGGTAATTTTAACAACAATGCACCATAATCATCTAGCATTATTTAAATATTATGGAGCTCATACAAATTACACA
>NC_042493.1:100408602-100418125 GCF_005508785.2 Acyrthosiphon pisum
ATATGCTAATATCCGCCTCTGATAATAGATTTAAAAATATCCATAATCTACAATTATTGTTTAATGATAATAACCGTGGTGCACTGGCTTTACTGCCCTTGTTCCGGCTCTGATCCTAGACGCACCTATATGAATAAAACAATAGTGAACAAGACCGAGATGTTCATCGGTTTTATTAGACTCACAACTGACACAAAAAGCCTTTTTTTATAATCAAAACACAAAAATGAGCATACACTGACCTGAAGTTGATTAGCTGCATTTTCAGATAAAAATTGCTTATCTTTTAAAGATTCAATTAAATCTTCATATGAGTTAATTTTATTTTGAAGACTATTTACTTGCCTTTTAAATTTATTTGATTTAATTTGCTTTTCAGAAAATGTTTGCTTGACCATTGTTAAATGTCTTTTCGCTCTTTTAGGTGTGCAAAAATGATCAACTTCTAAATTCCCAATATTGTGAGCATTAATTAACCTACGTTTTTTAACTAAGCTTGGCGGGGAAGATAAAATAGAGCCATGTTTCAGTGGTGAACTTTCATTATCAAATAATTTTTTTCGAGCAGTTGTTCTGAAATAAATTATTAAGGTAGTTATAATATCATTGTTTTACTCCATTGATCATACATTCATACTGAAGAGAGTAAATAACTGAATTAATTTAATTTAACCCTTTTAATGAGCTAGAAGCTGGACTATCAGATGCATTTTGAGTACTTGAAACAGGAACTGAATGCTCATCAAATTGACAAAAAAAAATTTGCAATATGGTGAAGCAGTTAATAAAACAATAATAATTTTATATTATAGAATATTAAATACATAGGTACCTAGTTGCAGCAAAAGCTGATAATCTAACACTAGGTACTGCATTTTTCTTCAACAAGCCATCTGTTAAGATATGTTGGGGTGAAAAATGGTTAGAACAAACTCTATATGAAGGAAGGCACAATTTGATTTGGCATTCATTCATCCATAACTGTTTAAGTCCTTGTTCTTTAGGAAATCTAAAAAAATAATTTTTGGCATATTGTTGGTTAAATGATATAATAATAGTTCTTAAATATCAACTTACGAGTGATATGAAACACCAGAATTAACAATTTCTGGTATTTTGCAAACAATACATTTTCGAACTATGTTGCTTGACTACCAGAAAAATGAATATAATAAAGACTCGAAAAGATTTCTTAATCGTTTTTTAAAGTATAAAAATCAAATGGACAAAAAGTTCAAAAAATAAAACAACAGGCAACAGGTGGACAATATTTGTACAATATAATAATATGGATTTTTATCGTGCGTCGCTAGTGAGCATGTGCGATGTGCTTCGTTGCTTCATGGGACGCAGCATATCGTCAACATGAGTAACTACTACATGTTCCGTCTATAAGTATAAGATCTATATTATTATTATAGGTCTTTATTCTATATTATATTATATTATAGTATATTGCCTGTGATGCAATTATTGTATACTTGCAACCATTGCGTACTAGGTATGTACATTTTTTGATAACAATGATTACCAAAATTGTCAGTGTTTTCACTCAGAATTGCTGTTCATTGTATACTATGATTTAACATATATATTACTAAACCAACTCAATGTCAATATGGTACCTATACTAAACTCTTCTATAGGCTAGCCTAGTTAGAGTAGAGTAGAGTAATGGCTTGTCGATTTTTTCTTTTTTTTTTTTTGGTAATAATGAAATGGTTATGTAACTATTTACATAGACATGTCTAATACTGATTATTGTTATTGTTATTGTTTGCAGTCTTGGGTAAAATACTTTTGAAAAGTATTTGGAATAAATACTCGAATACTTATGAAAAATAGTATTCCGAATATGTATTCGAATACTTGATAAATATAATATTCCGAATAAAGTATTTCAAATATTTAAAAATATTTTTGATGAATATATGAAACGATACCAGTTATAATTTTGACATTGTATGATATTAATAGATATTATTGATTCCAAATTTCCAACTCATAAAATATAAATTCTGTATTTTTGTTTGAAATCAAATGCAAGAGAATAACATGCAAATCAAACAATTTAATTTTCATACTATAAAAGTATTCCATATAAAGTATTCAGAATACATCACAAAATACTTTTGGAAATAGTATTCTAAAAGTATTCAGAATACTACCCAAGACTGATTGTTTGTACATTTAAGTAGGTACTCATAACTCACTTGAAAATTAAAATATAATAAAAAGCCCACGAGATTGCCTAGATAATAATCTTACCTTTAGATTTTATAAGAGATCCATTCATTCTAATTTTTTAATGAGCTACACGTGTTCTGCTGAACGTAAAATTTGCTTTGTTACACACTTGTAAGACGGAGACAACACATGCAGGTATCACGTCCTCTTAATAATTTCATCATATTATTACCTTTTTTGGATGGCTGTTGTTTGGTTTTTTTATGTTGTATTGATGGTGGAATAATATTATAGTCTGCATCAGACAAATCAAAATGTCTTTTTGGTATACGCTTTCTTTGGGATTGTTTAATACTACTTTCAACCTCTGTAGTACTAGTTTCACAAAACAATGTTAATTTATTTTTTGCTTCAGTATATGAATCTGCAAATCAAAATATTCAGTCAAAATCTACATAGACTTTAGAAACGTTTTGTAGATATGCAAAATATCACTTACTAAAAAATTTTCGGGGAAGGCAAACATATTTACACCAATTATTTAATGGATTTTTTCGAGAAATAGCGAATTTTGATGCACTCATACTTCCAGGCCATTGACGAAAAAATGTTTTCGAAACATCATTAACAGTTATCCAGTTAGTAGAGACAACTTCTACTGACTCTTCATTTGAAAATTCAACAATAACGAATTTCTTTTGTTTTAATTTTTCTGCGATAATTATGAAATTTGCTTCCTTAAAAGAATCTAAAATAATATTACGGTTACATGTGTATAGTTATAGTTGAGAGTAATTTATTATAATATTTAGTTTTACTTATGCATTACGATGTTAATTTAGGATACTTTATAATGACATATTAATTAAGTTTAGTGGTCAAATATATCTAACAGATACATTCTGACATACTGTAAATTTTAATAGATATAATTATTTTTTACCTGTTATATTAAATACGAAGCCAATTTTTTTAATCCAATTGTTTTCAACATTACAGTATTGTTTAGACTTGTATGAAGCAATTTCTGTAGGCCAGTACCATTCACAAGGATCTCCAAAAGATAAGTTATTTTGGACTAGAAACCAAATTTTTGGAATAGCAAAATAGTCCCCTTCACTAGTAACAATAACATATGTTTGACCTGAATTGTTCATGCTTCTAAAGAAATATTTGATTATATAGATTATACAGAATAAAAACAATAAAATCAGGTTAAGAACAGAACAAAATGTAATAATAATTATTTATTATTTAACAGTTAACCGAATAAAATGTACAATATGATAAATTTTTATATTATTATGAATATATTAATGATTAATATTTTAATACTTATATAATATTAAATGGTATTAGTAGGTATTTAACTAAAACACTTACAATAAGAAATATATATATAATTAATACTAAGTTATTTTATAAGTTCTTTGAGTTGATATTAAAGTATAAATATAATTACAGTTAAAATAATTAATTGTGTGAAGTATGAAGTATCGCACAGACATAAAATACATTTGGTAATATATCATTAATAGGTAAATAACAAGCTTTGAATTTGATTTTTTGTATATTATATAATTGTAATGTGTGAGACAGATTATTACATTTATAAATTCCAACAAAAGTAGAAGAACAAGAATCAAGGTTGTAAAAAGGACTGATACTTTTAAGTGATTTACAAACTAAATATATTTCCTCGTTCATTTTCAATATATTATAAACAATACAGATATTATTTGAAGAAATTATCACACAGTCATCTTTTTTCATACTTCTACGTTTTTCGTTTGAAATTCGAATTTTAATATTTTATAATTAGTGTTGAATATTGAGAATATACTTTATTATATAACTCATCAAAAGGCAATGGACCATTAACATGTTGACCATCTAAATATGGATAACAGTTCGTTGGTGGGTGTGAAGGTAAACATGCACGTTCTTCTTTAATACGATTATACAGTTGTACCAAAGGAGCGGGGCCAGACTGTATTATTTTTTTGACATTTTGCAAATAGTTTTCGAATGGAAATGCTGAAAAGTTATCAAGAACTCCATATTTTTTTGCATCACTTGCCAGATGTATTATGGAATGTACATAATAAGAAGCATTACCTTTTCCATATATAAAACAATATGATTGTAAAAAATGTTTAGCTAAATCAGCTGCCAAATCATTCCGACTGCTAACTGTCTTCTGGCAACATAATAAACGCATGAAAATGTTCAATATAATAAAAATTTTTTATACTGTACGACTAAGTATATTTTTAAATAGGTATGGTCCAGTATATATCAATATTTGCCTAAATTCAGTAGCCTTATAAAAATGAAAGTCATTTATATCACTAGGTATTCGAGAAAAGTCTGAACTCATCCATTTTACAACTGTTTTCATACGATTATTAATGACATTAATCTGGTCTCTTGATAGTCGAACTGAACCATTATACGAATTTGGAACAAGAGTACCTCTAACAAGGGAGTGTAATATTCTTTTCATTATTCCAAGGCAACAGAGATGCATGTAGTCGAGAGGAATTGATGAAACCAACCCAAAACCAGGTATTGAGAGTAAAGGTGTAACTCCAATGTGATGTCTTTCATTAGTGCGTAACAAAAAAGACTCATCAGTACGCAGTTCAGCATTGTCATCAGGAAAACAAACACTATTTGACAAGTACACACCTTTTTCATTACATTTTTCGCAACCAAAATAACCAGAATGGCCTTTTACTTGTTTTATAAAAGCTCGAGCTGGCGCATCAGCTATAATACCTTTAACTTTAACTTTAAAAGTAATATTGTTAAATTGAAGGCCATTTTGAATGAGATAATTAAATCATCAATAAATGGAAAAAGATATTCTTCAATATAATATGGTTTTTTTGATCCAAAATAAACACCGACAATGAATGGCTTCTCCATTGATGAGTTTATACAAAGACTACATAATATTGGCCAGAAAGCTGCTTTTAACCCTTTGTTAATAGGAATGCCATCAATGTTAAACCATAACTCCAGTTCAGATAGACTCTGTACAGCTATAGTATTTAACAAATATTTTAACCCATTCAAAATTCCAAAATGGATGTATTGTCCGCCTCCAATATTATTAATTTCAGCATGACCTGACCTAGGAGTGTATAAAAGAGTTCTGGAATCCATGGGAAGTAACTTTAAACATTCCAAATTATCAACTGATTTCAGCAATTTTAAAAGCTTGGTCGCACTGTCTCGAAGAAGTCTCGAAGAAACAATAAAAGATGCTAACGCATTCTGTAAACCATCTGGATCAGTAATATTGATATTTTGGTTGAAGTTAAAAATTGGAAAACTGTTTGGAATTGGTTCATTTATAGTCTGACTCACTTCAACAATACACGATTGCTCTATTAAAATAGTTTCCAGTAAATTAGTGTTTAAGAGCATCCTCGATTGGTCATCATTAGAAAAATCTGTACTACATTCCCGAGTAAATTCCTTTGAATTCACAGAAACATACTTTTCAACTTGGTGAACAGAATTAATACCCAAATCATTGTTTATTTCAGTTAAGTTCTTAACTAAACGTTTTTTCCTTTGGGATTCTTTGGATAAACCACAACTTGGCTTGTATACATTCTTCGGCATTTTCACACTGAATTATAATATTAAAAAACTTTTTATACTTTAACATTTTATACATTTTATAGTTTATACTAAAGATTTATATGCACATATGTATATATGTATATATTATATATACATATATATAAGCACATAAAGTTATTTACTCAAATAAATTTTATCAAATATTAGTTATAATAAAATAATATATAATATACTACAATAGTACCTATATATATATATATATACTAATGTCCTAATAATTACATTAATAAATTAAATATTTCAGATTATTGGCCATGTATATAATATATATTATAAGGTTATGACTATTAAACAAATATCATGATTGTATATATTTATTTTGCATAGGTAGCTGTTAAATTGTTAGTGTAATGTAAAAATTGTTATCGTACTGCACTTCAAAAATTTATTACTTAAGTACCATATTGTTATCTGCTTTAACAACATTTTAAAAATCGTAATTCTATATTAATAAGTATTTAGAGTATTTATAGATACATACAGTATAATAGGTACAATACCTAGATACTTACAGATTGTATACAATTGTATAGTAAAGTGTAGTCTGCTATGATTTTCCAATGGCACTGGCATTTGGACAGATTAGCAAAAAAACAAACAGAGTCTTTTATAATTTATAAGGCACACGATCAAGCACTGCGTAGCCTGTAAGGACTAAGATACCATAAAGGATAGTGAATAATGAGTCGACTGCTGGACGGTGAACAACACTCAGGTTAGGTGGTAGATACAATATACAGCAGTCACAGGTGCAATACACAGCACGTGAGTGAAGCCACAATTACAATTTTACACCACAGGGTAGAGCCGATGGCGGCACAACGAATTGAGCGTTAACTTTCACGACGGAGTATGGACGAAATGCTTCGTCACGCCAACGGCCAAAAGTCAAATCAATACAATAAAGTTAACACTTAGGTAACGGCAAAAGCTATAACAGCTATATAACGGCTTTAACGGCTTTAACGGCTCGTACATCAGCATCACGGAACATAATAGGCGTCAGGCGATAGACCGTCGATCGAAAATGCCATGAGGCGTGAGCAGGGAAGGTGGCCGCTTCTAGAATATTCTAAGCCGATAGCGCTGTCGGCGGACTAGTTGTACTTTCGTCCGGCGGATAAACCAGCAGACCCCGCGTAGCTTACCCCGCCAATGTGGAAGTAAACGTTTTTTGAATACAGATAAACAAGGATCTAACATCATGTTGGTTTACGGGCTCGTTTCCTAGGTTCAGACTTCAGATCATAGGTAAACGTAAATTTAACCGAATCAGCTGATCGAGTTTCGCAGATTCACTTCTGTTTGTTGTATGGGGAACTATACGAATATTGTTCGTCCTATAATAGGTACACGTTTATTCTTTGACCAACCAATTATAAATGTACTGTCGTCGTTAAGTAAAAGTAGATACACCACGTAAAATATATGAATATAGCTCTACCAATAGTACACGTAAACTAAACGAATATTTTTCGTCCTATATACACGTTTCTTCGACCAACCAATTATAAACGTACTGTCGACTTTAAATAAACGTAGGTACACCACGTAAAATATACAAATATAGCTCTACCAATAGTACACGTAAGCTAAACGAATATTTTTCGTCCTATATACACGTTTCTTCGACTAACCAATTATAAACGTACTGTCGACGTTAAATAAACGTAGATATATATATCACGTAAGGTAAACGAATATAGCTCTACCTATCTTACACGAAAAATATACATCGATAAACGTATATTATACTAATAATATATTTACTACATATAAGTTTAAACCAATATTATCCTTATTATAAACGTAGATTATACGTATTATGTTTACTGTTTATTAAGATCCTTGTATTAAATTTTCAAGATTTTTTACCCAACAAATAAAATGTTGTTGACAAAGAAAACTAAAAAAATTGAAAAGTGATAATGTTTCAAAATATTTTGAAAAATTATCAAGTATTTTATGGTGTAGAGCAAATGAAACGAAATCAGAAATTGATTTTAGAGATGTCGGAAAAGTTAATTTAAATCACGTTAAAATATATATATACCAAGTGCTAAATCCAATGTTGATTGTGTCTTGCGGTTGCGCATCTAGATCAAATTATTTCACAAAGCTAGACATAGGTACACTGATTTGTCCGTGAACTGAGCAGTGTTGGGTACCTAAGTTACTTTTAAAAAGTAATTAAGTTACTTTACTCATTACTAAGATATAAATGTAATTAAGTTACTTTACTCGTTACTCAAATAAAATTGTAATGAAATTACTTTACTTATCAGATAGAAAAGCAACTCATTACTTTCTCCTTACAAAAATAATTTTTTTTTAAATTTCTTGGCAATTATCTTTTGCAGGCAAATTGAACAAGCAAATTCTTTATAAAACCTGTATAGTTAATAGGACCATATAAAAATTTAGTCTTCCACACAAGCTATATTCATAGGAAACCTATTTAAAGTAATAATGCATTTAATTAACTGTTCTTGTAATTTACAGCGCAATTAGACATTTCAAATATCAAAACCATTGAAAACTGAATTGTGCCGAGTTAAAATTAAATGTATATACATATTAGATTGTTAAACAGAATAATACCCGCATTATACATATATTTTTTTTTCAATTCGCAATAAGGTTGGTACCTACTTACAAATTCGAAACTGTAATGCGTTATTCTATAGAAATTACTTTTCAAAAGTAATTTCCATTACATTTTCGTTACTTGGAAATAATTCTAATGAAATTACGTAACGCGTTACAAGCAAAGTAACGCCGTTACAGTAACACGTTACTTTCGTTACGTTACTACCCAACACTGGAACTGAGGAACACTGCCGTACACTAAAACTGAAGATACACCTATATATCGTATAATGTATAATATACCTAGTGTATGATATAGTTACTATAAGGAATTTCCACAAAAAAAATCTACACACGAGTGAAGCCGGGGAATTCAGCTAGTTCAAGTATAATAAGTATACTTATATAGATTCAATCAATTAATGATTCTAACCGGGAACCAATTGATTAAGCGTGTAGGTACCTAGGTACCCATTGACGTGCAGTGTATATTTCAAATTTTAATATATTGTGCGATTTAATAGGTTTATGCGTTTTTAAGTATCTTTATGCACTTTTATGTCATGATATTTGTTTGAGTAAGTATACTTTTATGTGCTTAGATAGCACTGCACAACCGGCGATAAATACTTAAACGAATACAAATCATAGACACAGCACACTATAGTCTATAATAGCGTAATAGGTACACACATTTTTGTTTTGATAATAGGTACCATTTCAACATAATGAAATATAATATTGTCTCATTTCTCGTGAACCATCGACAATTGCGTATGGAATATACGATTCATCACCTGTAAGCATATTAAGATTTAAGACGTAAGTATATTTAGAATTATAGAGGTCGTCCATTTCACACCAGGGGAGTATTTAAACGCACGTAGAGACGTTTAAATAATAATATTGTCGTAAATATTATATGGAAGTATATTCACATTGATAAAATACGAGCTCGTTTTTCGCATTCGATCTCTTTGAATCGCGATAGTTTAATTTTGGACGATTGATCGCGCGAATGATAGATAATATAAATATATTATGCTTATCTTTATTATCTATGGTACGAACGCTATAAAATTAAATCACC
>NC_042493.1:100418175-100437114 GCF_005508785.2 Acyrthosiphon pisum
ATTCTGAAAGTGGACTCGCAAATTCTCGCAAATAACACGCAATCGTTTGATACTAATTTCAAAGTTGTAGGACAATATGGGTGGGCTAACTTCACGGTCGAAAATTGAATTTTGTGGGTAAAGCGTCAACTCGCAAATTTTGAAAATGAACTCGCAAATTCTCGCAAATCGCGACGCATCATTTGGTATAAATTTCGACATTTTTGAGCGACATGGGTGGGCTACGTGAACTTGGCCCACCCATCAATATTTCGCAAACGGCTTACTCGCAAATTCTGAAAGTGGACTCGCAAATTCTCGCAAATAACACGCAATCGTTTGATACTAATTTCAAAGTTGTAGGACAATATGGGTGGGCTAACTTCACGGTCGAAAATTGAATTTTGTGGGTAAAGTGTCAACTCGCAAATTTTGAAAATGAACTCGCAAATTCTCGCAAATCGCGACGCATCATTTGGTATAAATTTCGACATTTTTGAGTGACATGGGTGGGCTACGTGAACTTGGCCCACCAATTCTTATTTTTTTTGTAGCTCAAAAACGGCTAACTCGCAAATTCTAAAAGTGGACTCGCAAATTCTCGCAATTAACTCGCAAACTTTTGGTGAAGATTTTGAACCGCTAAGCCAAAGTGGGTGGGCCAACTTCACGCACGTACGATAATTAGATACTGACCCTGGGTCTCCTGATTTATAAATAGGTGTTACTTGGCTCGTTTTCCATATTAATGGAAATATACCTTCGGCTAATGAGAGGTTAAATAAATACAATAGAGGATATTTTAACTGTGCCCTTATACTAAATATAAATTGAGCTGATATACCATCAGGCCCTCGACTCTTAGTTGTTCTCAGAGATAATAAATTTTCTTCTACCTCATTAAGTTCAATATTAAGTCTAGAAGGCAAAAATATAAATGGTTTAATGCCAATATTATCAGCATTCCAATGTGGTGGGGGTAACCGTGATTTATAAACGGAATTGAAAAGAAGTGCAAATAGATTTGCAATATCTACGTCTGATGCAATAATATCACCATAATGCATCACATTTGGGATACCTGATGTATTTCGACGATTATTGATAAACGACCAAAATTTATGTGGGTCATTCTGGAGAGAAGTATTTATCTTACTTAGATAGGACTCATATTCCAACCTTGATTCAAATTTAACTTGAGCACGTAAAAACGAAAATCTATGACGATAGTGCATTGTGCCGAACTGTTTCAGTTTTTTGTGTGCATTTTTTTATCAATGATTAAATTTTTCAATTTAAGTGTTACCCATTTGGGGAAAGTTGAGCGACGAAATGTATGAACTGGTACATATTGCTCAATTAACGTTATTAAAATTGTTTGTAGACGACTAGCTGCAGCTTCAATTCCAAGATTGTTAAACTCACTTTCCCAATTTATGGAGCTCAGAATATTAGTAAAAGCTTGTTTTATAAAAGCTTGAGCTGGTGCATCAGCTATAATACCTTTAACTTTAACTTTAAAAGTAATATTGTTAAATTGAAGACCATTTTGAATGAGATAATTTAAATCATCAATAAATGGAAAAAGATATTCTTCAATATAATATGGTTTTTTTGATCCAAAATAAACACCGACAATGAATGGCTTCTCCATTGATGAGTTAATACAAAGACTACATAATATTGGCAAGAAAGCTGATTTTAACCCTTTGTTAATAGGAATGCCATCAATGTTAAACCATAACTCCAGTTCAGATAGACTCTGTACAGCTATAGTATTTAACAAATATTTTAACCCATTCAAAATTCCAAAATGGATGTATTGTCCGCCTCCAATATTATTAATTTCAGCATGACCTGACCTAGGAGTGTATAAAAGAGTTCTGGAATCCATGGAAAGTAACTTTAAACATTCCAAATTATCAACTGATTTCAGCAATTTTAAAAGCTTGGTCGCATTGTTCCTAGGAAGTCTCGAAGAAACAATAAAAGATGCTAACGCATTCTGTAAACCATCTGGATCAGTAATATTGATATTTTGGTTGAAGTTAAAAATTGGAAAACTGTTTGGAATTGGTTCATTTATAGTCTGACTCACTTCAACAATACACGATTGCTCTATTAAAATAGTTTCCAGTAAATTAGTGTTTAAGAGCATCCTCGATTGGTCATCGTTAGAAAAATCTGTACTACATTCCCGAGTAAATTCCTTTGAATTCACAGAAACACACTTTTCAACTTGGTGAACAGAATTAATACCCAAATCATTGTTTATTTCAGTTAAGTTCTTAACTAAACGTTTTTTCCTTTGGGATTCTTTGGATAAGCCACAACTTGGCTTGTATACATTCTTCGGTATTTTCACACTGAATTATAATATTAAAAAACTTTTTATACTTTAACATTTTATACATTTTATAGTTTATACTAAAGATTTATATGCACATATGTATATATGTATATATTATATATACATATATATATAAGCACATAAAGTTATTTACTCAAATAAATTTTATCAAATATTAGTTATAATAAAATAATATATAATATACTACAATAGTACCTATATATATATATATATATATATATATATACTAATGTCCTAATAATTACATTAACAAATTAAATATTTCAGATTATTGGCCATGTATATAATATATATTATAATGGTTATGACTATTAAACAAATATCATGATTGTATATATTTATTTTGCATAGGTAGCTGTTAAATTGTTAGTGTAATGTAAAAATTGTTATCGTACTGCACTTCAAAAATTTATTATTTAAGTACCATATTGTTATCTGCTTTAACAACATTTTAAAAATTGTAATTCTATATTAATAAGTATTTAGAGTATTTATAGATACATACAGTATAATAGGTACAATACCTAGATACTTACAGATTGTATACAACTGTATAGTAAAGTGTAGTCTGCTATGATTTTCCAATGGCACTGGCATTTGGACAGATTAGCAAAAAAACAAACAGAGTCTTTTATAATTTATAAGGCACACGATCAAGCACTGCGTAGCCTGTAAGAACTAAGATACCATAAAGGATAGTGAATAATGAGTCGACTGCTGGACGGTGAAAAACACTCAGGTTAGGTTGTAGATACAATATACAGCAGTCACAGGTGCAATACACAGCACGTGAGTGAAGCCACAATTGCAATTTTACACCACAGGGTAGACTGGTAGAGCCGATGGCGGCACAACGAATTGAGCGTTAACTTTCACGACGGAGTATGGACGAAATGCTTCGTCACGCCAACGGCCAAAAGTCAAATCAATACAATAAAGTTAACACTTAGGTAACGGCAAAAGCTATAACAGCTATATTGAGTAAGTATACTTTTATGTGCTTAGATAGCACTGCACAACCGGCGATAAATACTTAAACGAATACAAATCATAGACACAGCACACTATAGTCTATAATAGCGTAATAGGTACACACATTTTTGTTTTGATAATAGGTACCATTTCAACATAATGAAATATAATATTGTCCCATTTCTCGTGAACCATCGACAATTGCGTATGGAATATACGATTCATCACCTGTAAGCATATTAAGATTTAAGACGTAAGTATATTTAGAATTATAGAGGTCGTCCATTTCACACCAGGGGAGTATTTAAACGCACGTAGAGACGTTTAAATAATAATATTGTCGTAAATATTATACGGAAGTATATTCACATTGATAAAATACGAGCTCGTTTTTCGCATTCGATCTCTTTGAATCGCGATAGTTTAATTTTGGACGATTGATCGCGCGAATGATAGATAATATAAATATATTATGCTTATCTTTATTATCTATGGTACGAACGCTATAAAATTAAATCACCTTATTCCCATGTATTATTCACACTAGTCGTTTAAACTACGCATCAATTATCTTATAAATAATAGTTTTAAGGTCACGTCGTTTTTAAAAACGCCGACTCGTGCGTTCAAATCGCCTAGCGGGTAGTGTCTAATGCACTTTAATAATCATATTATTTTTTCCGTGTAATAATGTGAATGATATGAAAAACTGAATACCTATCACAACTTCCTAATCGTATTTCAATAGAATTACCTACATATTATATAAGTGTTTGTGTACTGAAAAGTGTTTAAAAAACTGTTATGGTTCATGTTTTTATACTACATTTCTTCAAATTCTGATTTTTAGGATTTTCAACTATACCTCATAAGAACATATTTTTAAATTTCTTATAATTTGTTTCTACTTAAGGAGTGTCCTGTGGCGTTACAAAATTCTATTGAGTAGTTTCTTAGATACTAAAATGTTTATACTAAAAGGATAATAATCCTTCAAAATGATTTTACAAAAATATAAACTAGTAATATTAGTTATTGTATTTATTTTATTATACTTTGGTAATTTTTACAAATTATTTATATTGATAAATGAATAGACAATAGTAATTACTAACGTTTTAAAATCATCTAAGACCCCTACATCTACTTAATCCATTACCATAGCTGTATTATAATTTATAAGTATCCATATCAAAACTAAAAATTTTAATAGAAGAATTTATAGAGCTAGGGTCATGAGCCCAGATTCTAATAATACAAATATTGTCAAATGTTATTTGATTGATATTGGGAAAATTGATATTATTCCATCTAAATATGTATTTTCATTTTCCGATCATGTTTTATTACACAAATTGAGTAGAAAATATTATAATACTAATACTTAATAAAATTAATAATTGAAATGACTAACTGAATTTATTGTAATTATTACAATGATATTTTTTTTAGATACCAACAATGGTTCGTATAGTTTCCCTTATTGGTTTACGCAAGACCTCAAATTTTAAGATAATCACATACCTATCTATATTCATTGATAGGAAAAACATATTATGTTATGGTATGCTTATTTTAAGAGTATACCAGTACAATAATTTGAATGGTTAAAAACTATATTTTATTTTCATAGGAATACAATAAAAAACCTGGACGACAGAATAAACAAGAAGTTGTACTAAAAGAATTACAAAGCGGTGTGTCTATTAATGATGAAATCAAAAATTTATATTAAAATGAATCATCTCCTATGGGGAATTTTCTTCAGCAGAGAAGATTGAATAGAAATATCTATTAGTAATCAATGTTAAAAATAAATCTTGATTACTTTTTTAAGATGTATTTTTTAATAACCTACTTTGTATATTAAGTATATATGTAATTACACAAATTACACAAATTATTATTTTTTTGTATTTTTGTATTTTTTATTTTCTAAGTTAATAAATAGCTGAGTTATAGTTATCTGATTTTATGTTATTTGCATCGATATTTATATTATTACGTATTTATTATTGTTAACTACGTATTGTATAATCTGTTATTCGTTACTAATGAATAGGGGTAACACTTTAACATAATATTTATTTAGTGGCCCGAATAATCGATAATCGGGAATTGTGACAATTTCAATTTATATATTATTATATTAAATATACAATTTTTATATTATAAATTTATTACAAAAATACCTACCTACCTAAAACGGGTGTATATAATTTATACAAAAATAAAAAATAATGTATTATTAATTTATATGTACCATAATTCATACAGTTTACGTTGTTATTAAAATTGAATAGATATTTAGAATAACTTAGTTGTAAAATACAAATGTCATAAATAAATATATAATATTCACCATGTAAAAGTAGAAATATTGAACTTTCTTTTATAAGTTTTACATTTTTGAGCAATTTATTTTTTGAATCATAAAATGCGTTAAACAATACAGTAAGCACTTTTACACTTTCAACTTTGATAGGTACATAATATTAATAAAACATAATATTACACAATTTGTTTAAAGGGACCTACTGTTAAATATTTTAATGAATACAAGGTATACCACAAACATAAAACTGTTAAATAAATGTATAGGCATGAAATAGGTACCAAACTAATTAGTAATTGTAAAATGCAGAAAGAGAAAACGAATAGTGCGCTGACATCCTCTATTAAGCTGCGACGTACAAGCCACGTGTTGGCTTTAAGGCCAAGTCGGTGGAACTTGTGGTCTTTGGTACACGCATCAAAGAATGAACATTAAAGATTTATTTAAGGGAAAATAATATAATAAATAATGAGAGACAGTGTTTTTTAAGGTAGTTAAACTATGTGTGATACACAAAATAATAAGTTAAATAATACTACATTTTTCGGTGAATAATTGGGCGTCAATATAATAATTTGGTGGATCACCTGGCAGCGAATAAATACATACCTATTGTAAAATTTCTGGTATAAATGTTGGTAGTTCGAGCTGAATTTTACAACTCACAAGGATACAGACTCACAGGCCACAGCTACAGAGTAAGTTAGGTACTCAAGGATCTAAGGGCAGTATAAATTGGAATGTATTGAACAATGATCATTCATTTCAATATTTTTTTCAATAGAAAATTATGTAATTTGTACAAATTACCTATATATCAAAATTAATTTACAAGAACCTGTAATTTAAGATAATATATCGAGGCAGACTTCCATTCTCAAGTGTTGAGTAAGCTATAATTGGTGATAAACAACTACAGAGTTGGTCACTTGGCCACATGCACATCATACAAAATTCTAATCTATTATTGAAATAAAACCACTTTTTATAGAGACAATTGAGTATTTGAATGTTTGATTGGATCAAATTATACGATGCACTGACTTCCGCTTCTTACAACATGAGCCAACCTTAATTTTTAAAATTTGTTTTGAATGTTTTTAAAACAAAATTATAGTGAACTTATTAATTCCTTTAAAAAAGTAAGGCTACTATATAAATTGATTTTATGATTTTAGATAATATATGTATGACATTTATGCTTGATATTTTTTTACTTTTTGAAAATAATATATAGCTCTAAATATCGGTATATACCAGTACCAGAACCGAAACCTTCATTTTGTAATTTTAAGAACTGGAGCCGACACTGACACCTGTACCGAATTTTTATTTTTTTGAAGAACCAAATTGAAACCGAAACAGTAAAATCATAAAGGTTCCAAGCCCTGATCTTGATATAGTTCTTTGAATTTATCTTATACTTATGATTACAAAATATAACAGTAGTGAAAGATCGGTCTCTAATTTAGAACACATGAAAAAATAGATTTTGTAGGTACTTCTATTGACTCAATTATTAGCTAGCAATAATGAGCAAAATATCCATGACTGACAAATCGTCTCCGCTCAGAATCGTTTTTCGTTTAAAATGATAAAATACCATTTCATTTAAATATAACACATAATCTATTATAGTAACTCTAATATTTAACAGAACTGTTGGTAGTAACCCTGAAATTTTTTCATTTTTGACAAAATTTTTGTTTTTAATTACATGTAAAACAACATAAAAACTTTGTCACAAATGAAAAAATGTTAGGGTCACAACTCACAACCAACATTTCTATTGTACTTTAGGGTATTTTATCATTGCATGTGAAAAACGATTCTAGGTGAAAAAGTAGAAACAAGTTCTATCAACCTTGCAGAGTTTTGTTGTTCAATCATATCATACCCATCACTGCTTAATTACAATTTGTAAATTCTAAACCATGATATACAGCTAAAACAAAAAAAAACAGTGATTTTTCTAATAATTTAAATTTAATATGTATTCAATGTAACTTAATTTATGTCATATGGGTAATTTTGTCAATTATCGACTACAATTATTGTAATTTGCATAAAAATCCTATTAGGGAAAAAAGTCGTATAATATATAGTTAAAAATTGTTTTGAGACAACAAAATCAGAATGGCAGCGTGATATATTTGAAAATCTACGAACTGCTATATTAGATGTCGAGTAGGTACCTGTTGACTGTGAACAAATCATATATACCTTGTAATTTAAACTTATCTACCTAGAAATATTGCTCCAGTAACTAAACCTGCTTCATATGTCTTAAATATGAAACGATTTTCTCGATTTCCGTCTAATAGGTAGTTCTTCTTTTCGCTAATTAATTAAAAAATATTTTCAATGCTAACAGTAAACATTTTTTTTTTTTTTTTTGTTAATATTACCTACATTCTTTTTAGACAACTGTAGAAATTCAAATTTAAATTTAAATTGTTAAAAATAATGAAAGTTGTAAAGTAGTAATATATAATTTAATTGATATTGTTAATTAATATAGAAAATAGTTTTCGTAAACAATCGTTTATCGGAAATTTCCTTTGCTTTTGATATTATATTGATATTTTCCCTGATTTTGTACACAACATTAATTGTTATAACAAATTCGTACACCTACAAACAGTCCTGTAAAGAATACTTTTAAAAAGCACTTGAGTAAATACTCAAATGCATTTTTTTTTTAAGTATTTAAGATACTACTCAAATACTTTGAAAAAGTATTTGGAATACTTTTCAAATACTTTTGGTTTTTAAAGTGGGTTTCTAACTATCGTAATATAAACACATAGGTAGTAGGTAGTCTAAAAGTTAGCTAATAGTTTAAAGGGAATATTCTTATTCAATGACTATTTTTAGAAATCTGGTTTTCACAAACTTTCGGCTTCAGCTAACACAGAAATACAGAATACTAATAAAACTATTATTCTATTATTGTAGTTGACAAAAATCAAATGTAAAAAAAATGAATAATAAAAATAAAATTTTCGAAATAAAAAACCAAAGTATTCAATACCATAAAGTATTTAATATAAAAAAAAGTATTTAAAATACTATTCAAAATACTTCATGCTGAAAGTATTTAAAAAGTTATTCAATACTTTTACTCAAATACTTTTACTTAAATACTTTACAGGACTGCCTACAAATAATCATAACATTTTGCAAAATAATATTTAGATAATGAATGCTAAAATACTATACTAGTATACCTATTTACATATACATATTTATTATTTATTAAAAACTAATTTTATTAATTTAAAATGTAATTAATTTTAGGTACAACGCAACACTTATTTTTTTAATAATAGAATACTATTTAGTATTCAGCTAATAATTTATTTACTAACTATATTTATAGTCTCTTTTAGTTTCTTTCGATTTTTAGTTTTACCGATCATTTGGTGTCGATTAATATTTAAAATTGCATCGTCCAATATAATTTTTGAAAATTATTTATTTATATACGTAATGCATTTTATATTTACACAAAGTTTTCGTAAATTTTTAAATTCAATACACCAAGATCAATACTTAAACTAATGTACTTCCCACATAAACACCATTCGTATACTGTTTCAAAAGATCTTTTTTCGATGTACACATTTGTATTCGAAAATTCGGTAACGTAAAGCATATCCGCATAGGATTACAAATACTATCAATATCAATAATTGTTGGCTCAAAACAATATACAGTTGTAATTCCATATCACTGTCACAAAAAAGTTTGGAATCACTCACAAAACTTTAGAATAACCTACTGTATAATACAATCATACAAATATACAAGTTGTATGCGTACTATTGATGTTGAAACGACTGATAAGTGAACTAATGTGAACGTAATATATATAATTGTTTTTCATCATTTAGTTATTTTTTGTAAAAAATAAAAAAAAAAATTCAATTCTATAGTCCTTTAATTATTAATATCATTTAATATGAATAAATTAAGAACAAAAACACAAATGACGTCATTAATTTATTATTTTTTACCCTCATCTCGTCTAAACCGGCTTCGAAGGATATTAGGATATTTACGATAACTAAAAATAGTATAATGATATTTTTTATTATATAATGTTATAATAATTATAATGTAACATTATGATATAATATAATATAGAATCTAGTTTTGATGATTTAACGATTTAGGGGACATCATTTTTGACATCATTGTGCATCATTAGCAGGAGGTGGCTTTTTTTTTGGGTTGTGTGTCGCTGGAACCCGCAGTGTTGAAACTCGTCGCAATTGACAAATTAGTTATTGTTATACTATTTGAATTTGTTAACCTTCTGTCCTTGTCCAACTTAAATTTGTTCACCACGTTTTGACGGTCCTTTGATGGTTCTTTATGATCTTTCGAAGCAGACTGTGAAGAAGATGCAGAAGAAGACATGTCGTTGGTTAGCTAAAACGAAATTATGAGATCGTTAAATCTTATATTTATTTATTATTAACATCAAAATGTATTATACCTAATTGGTAAATTAATATTGTAATGTTACGTAATTTCTTTTAAATATATTTTTCTACCCCTAACAATATAAAACAATGTACTTAATTTAATACATCTTAAACAAATATTGAACCAAAAAATAGTTTCCATGGACTGAGAAATTTCAATTTCATTACGTGTACTTTTAACCTGAACAAATTCTTATTCTTATTTAATTTTCCATCGTGATCTCAATTTTTACGTCGTACAGAACTGCTTGAAAAATACAGATAAATAATATATGAACAGGTAAAAACAGCGCAGGTTAAAGAAAATTATTTTTCCAACTGAAACTGGTAAATAAAACTAGGTTTTAGTGCAAAATTATCTTAAACTCGAGGAGTAATAAAAAAAAATTGTAATTTGTTACTTAAAATGCTAAAGGAAATCAAAAATCATACATTTTACAAAAAATATAATAACGTTTAACAAAAAAATATTAAATAGTATGTCCAACCCTGATTGCCGCTTAGAATCAAAAATAAAAAAAAAAGTCACGTCAGTGATGGCTGATTACGCTGATTACGCTTTGCTTTTAAAACTAATAAATCAGGGATTTAAACATGATGTACTCGTATAAAATATAAATTATATAAATATAATAAAAACGTATAAAATCATTGTATTACCAGGCAAATTTTTAATATAATATTGTAACGAGCTGTGACTACGTAATCAATTAATATATTTAAATACGACAGCTAGTGGCATGCATTAATAGGAATAATAGTAAAATATATCTAATTGCTACAAAAAGCGCGTAACCCCGGCGGCGTGCATAGGTGAACGTAATAGTAATAATACAAGGGTACCGCACGACGCGCTACAGAATACGTGATAGGTATTCCATGATAGATATGAATATTCTAGGAAAACCTAATCGCTTAGCAGTACAAAAATTATGGTTTTGTACAAAATAATATAATCCAGAAATAGTATGATTATTTGAATGACGTCCGAAATGACCTCAGGTGTATGCGGCACGTATACCATTTTTATACTAAAAATTCCATAGTAGGGATTTATTAGAACTACCCGACGAGATACGTCGATGGACAAGTGTCCATCAGACCAGCAGCCATCCTTAACTCGAACAGACATCTATTTCAAATACGCAGTCACATCTCGTTTACATTAAGTTAAATAAAGTGAACTTGGAAATTATTATAATATTATTATATTGAATTAAAATAAACTACAAATTATTACTACTCCGGCTTGATCATTCCAATTTACATCCTACTATCCAACTGTTGATGGTGGCCCGTTACAATTTTGGCGCTGTGGAAAGGGTAATCTCAAGGGATACTTAGAAGATTACGAGGAAAAATACAAAGTTTTTCGAAATTTTTTCGAAAAAATTCAGAAACTTCTCCATCTTCCCAAGTCAACCTAAGGACGAAATCTATCACTGGATCACCGTTGGAAGCCTATATAACTTCCAACAACTCCAAGATATACCTGTCAACAAAAGTAACTATCCACAATCAACAAGTCGAGATGGATGTACCTGCCGTGCCAGCCGCGTTGTTGTAAGTATGTTAACGTAATTATAATTGCTGTTCGTCTCCTATGGTATATTACATGACCATAGTATAGTATAATAAGTGAAATTTTCTAGTCGTATCAAATAAAATAAATTACCAATTGTTCAACTTAAATTAAATAATAAATTGAATAAAATAAGTTAAATAAAATTAAATGTTATAATTATTTTAAATAAAATAAAATAAAAACTGTTCAAATTTTAAAAACAAAAAAAAAAAATAAATAAATTTTTCAATCATTTAAATAAAATAAAATAATAGTTTATTTTAAAATTAAAATTATTCAATCATTTAAATAAAATAAAATAATAGTTTTATTTTAATTTAAAATTTTTCAATCATTTAAATAAAATAAAATAAGTTTTATTTTAAAATTAATTTTTTCAATAATTTAAATTAATAGTTGTTAGTTTTTAAATTAATTATTTTTAAATTAAATTTTCATTTTCCAAATAAATTAAAAATTTCATTTGTTTAATTAAAATTAAATTAATAGTATTCTAAATTTTAAATAAAATAATAATTGAATAAAATAGAAGTTTTAATTTTTAATTAAAGTTTTTTAATCATTTAAATAAAATAGTAATTTAATTTTAAATTAGATTTCAATCGCTTAAATAAAATAAATAAATAATTTTATTTTAAGAAAAATTTCAATCGTAAAACAATAGTTTAGTAAAGAAATTTTCTATCATTTAAATTAAATAAAATTATTTTATTTTTAAAATTAAATTAATAATATTTTAAATTTTAAATAAAATAACAATTGAATAAAACAATAATTTTATTTCAATAGTTTAAATAAAATAAAATAATGGTTTTATTTTAAGAAACTTTTTATCATTTAAATTAAATAAATTTATTTTATTTCTTAATTAAATTTTCAATCGTTTAAATAAAATACATTAATAGTATTCGACATTTTAAATAATTAAATTAAATAATAAATTATTTTTACAAGAATTCTTCAATCAATTTAAATAAAATAAAATAATAGATATTCTAATCTTTAAATTAAATAATACTTAAATAAGATAATAATTCTATTTTAAAAGAAATTTTCAGTCAATTTAATTAAAATAAATTAAATAATATTGATTCGAAACTTAATTAATAATTAAATAAAATATTTTTATTTTACAATAAATTTCAAATAACTTTAAATAAAATAAAATACTAATATAATAATAGTCAGATAAAATAAAATTTTAATTAGTTTAAATAAATTAAAATAATTGACATTCGAATTTTAAATAAATAATAATTAAATAAAATAATTATTTTATTTTACAAGAAAATTTTCAATTATTTTAAATAAAATAAATTAACAACTGGTAATTAAACAAAATAATAAATTATTTAGACATAGAATTAATTTATTGGAATAAAATAAAATAAATATTTTAGTGAATAGATATTTGAATTTTATTTTTCCAATTGATTAAATGATTTACATGTGTGTGCGTATAGACGCATCTCGCATGCACAAAATTAGGCAACGGCGGCTAACGCCTCTGTCGATCTCAGCGCTTTAGCGGTTGCGGCGCCGGGTACAATATTAAATGGAAACGGCTATATTAGCTCATAAGTTACCTTACAATGACGCGCAGCCATTCTCGCGTTTGTAGGTACAACTGTACAAGTTCTTTACAAAAAAATAATATTCAATATTGCTGTTTAAAGAAACAAATAATTTTTATTCTCCTGAAAATTAGAAGTAAGGCGGCGCCTCACTTGCCTCAACCCCAAAATCACCACTGCCTTAAAAACATTTAGACCTCCCGGAAGAAGATAGGTTAATTTACAAAGGGTTAAATTTGTTTTTTTTATTTTTCGGATTTTAGTACTGTTATGTTAGGATTGGATTTTATATAAATTGATTATATTAATCTATCGTAGGTGAAATTGTGTAAAATTGACAAACTTGGTATAACTTTGATACTTTAGAGTTAAATCATACAGTTGCGTACAAACAGCACGGGGTCCGCAATCTACCGTAGGTAGATTGCCTACTTGATAATGTACTGCGTCGAAATAGAATTTTTATTCCGGGCAACGGAAAAGTTATGATAAATTGTGAACACCATACACTGAATATTAAATAACAAATTGAACAAAGTTTGAGTCATATAATGTTGATACATTTAACAGGCAACGAAGTGCACGGGATCAGCTAGTATATTATAATTTTAAAAAATAATAGAAAGGTACGATATGATGAGATAATAAGAATGGATGAATAGCCGCCCATGTTTACGTGTAAATTTTTTTACAAAATGTACTATATTATCAATAGCTACTATGAAAAAACTAGAAAGTATAGGAAAATTATTATCACAGCAGTGTCATAAAAACAAAAAAAAAAAATAGTTAAGGTTACATAAAAAACTGAATAAATATTATCTTTAACGATTAAAATAGTTTTATGAACCTAGACACTTTTACACGTAAAACCTATACTGCCTTAAATTAGAGTCGCTTAAACAAATTTTCTTACTCATTTATAATTTTGATTTTAGTGAACACAGTATCCAACAATCATTTAGTTTAAGTAATACGTATTATGACTAATGACTAAATTTATAACATTATAGTTTATTGAAGTAGTTGACTTAACACCAAAAGCTAAACTACTAACACTAAACAACAATTTTACTGGCGGTTGATTGAAATAAGCATAATTTTTGAGATTCAAAAATTTCATAGTTTACGTATGAAAGTATTAAATAAGCAAAAATGTATTTTACGATAAATTTAAAATTATTAATTTAATTTATAACATTTATACAGAAATCAAAAATTAATAAAATATTTAAAAGTATAACATCGTTAAACTCAAAAATCAAATAACTTTTTAACGTTCAATGAAACTCCCTCCTCACAAAAAGCATTTTTAAGTGATATTTTGTTAGCTGAAGCCATCCAAAATGTTGAAAATCAAAGCATATTTTACATAACAAACCATATTATCAAACTGACATCAAATTGTCATCTTATATAAATAAAACCAATATTTCTTACCGTTAAAAAAATGATGTAAAAATGAATTATTGTCTTTATATTGAAATATAAGAGAGCAGAATAAAAAAACAATACAAAATACAGAAAAATTTTAATGTTGAACAGATATGAACTGAGTTTTGAATAAACGCTTAACGTTTATCGGAATAGGTTTTTATAAAAAAATTTTATCGATGACTCATTCCTTGGATATGTAGTAATGTAATTAAAGATTTAATCGTATTTAAGTAATGACATTTACCATTCTAATAATTAAATGTCACTACATTGATAAATTTTGGTTTTCTTAAATCTGAATAGCAAATAATATGTTAAATGTTAAGCATATATCAATATTATTATTAAAATAATATTAATACACTAAATATATATTATTATAATTTATTATAACATTTAGTTTTATGAATACCAAAATTAACCCAAGCAATTACATAAACACCTCATCTTACACTTACTTACGTAAAAGCCGTAAATATATTTATAGATACTGATTATTATAATAACATGTTAATGCGATTAATTATGTTTCTAACGGTATAACTGCAGAAGTACAAAATACTGCACATTGGTATTAATTATATTTTAAATCATTGTATTCTCTAATAATTATAATGAAAACTTTAATAACGCAATATAAAATAGCTGGGCCATTGGTCATATAAACGTTTGAAAAAAATAACATAATTTCCAAAATGGGATAGGATTCCAACTTCAAAGTTATCCGGATATAGGACATTGTTTGAACGAGGCGTTATAAAAGTCTCGTAAAAGGTTATTTACTTGGTGTGTTCAACTACATATTATATTAATGAATAAAATCCGTAAAATTCCTTGCATCTTTTATAAAATTCATTATTATTATCTAAAACTTTGAGAATAGTAAATACATTTTATAGCTATTTAGTTTTTCTCGAATATCCTAACTCTTAGTTTTGATTTTAATCACCTTAAATTCTTGTTTTTCTGATATTATGGTTTATAATACAATTAATATCAATGTGCAGTATTTTGTACTTATACAGTTATACCATTACAAACATAATTTATCGCATTTACATGTTATTATAATACTCCGTATTTATAAATATATTTACGGCGTTTACGTTAGTACGTGTAAGATGCGGTATTTATGTAATTGGTTGGGTTAATTTTAGTATTCATAAAACTAAATGTTATAATTATAATGATAGATATTTAATATATTAATATTATTTTAACAATAATATTGATATATACTTAACATTTTACATAGTATTTACTATTCAGATTTAAGAAAACCAAAATTTATCAATGTAGTGACATTTAATTATGAGAATGGTAAATGTCATTACTTAAATATGATTAAATCTTTAATTACATTACTACATCTCCAAGGAATGAGTAATCGATAAGATTTTTTATAAAAACCTATCCCGAAAAACGATAAGCGTTCATTCAAAACTCAGTTCATATTTGTTCAACATTAAAATTTTTCTGTATTTTGTATTGTTTTTTTATTTTGCTCTCTTATATTTCAATATAAAGACAGTAATTCATATTTCATCATTATTTTAACGGTAAGAAATATTGGTTTTATTTATATAAGGTGACAATTTGATCCATTTTTTCATCGGCACATTAGGTATATGATCAGTTATGTAAAGTATGCTTCGTTTTTCAACATTGTACTTTGATTCAAAAATGAAAGTTTATTTTTTGCATTTTTTAATAACTTTCAAATTTTAATTCATATATTTAATTTTTAAACCATGTTATGTTTTTTAGGGAATTAAACACAAAACAAGTATTTTTTAAATTTTATTTTAAGATTTTTACTTAGAAAAATAACATTGAATTTAACGTCTGCTATTTTTACCTTATCAAATATTATTTATTGTAATTTTTCGAACGGAACCGTACTTCCATCTGACGTAGAAATTAAGAGTATAATGGGAAATTAATTGAGAATATTTTTTTCCCCGGTTAAAAAAATACAAAAAAATCTAGAAATTATGAAATAATAGGAAACTTTTTAATTCAATAAAAATATTTTTTTGGTAAAAACTAAATTAAATGAAGTGCAATGGTATTTTTAGGGCATATACGCAATTACGAGGATTTACAATATTTTGAAATGTATAACATATTAATATTGGTACAAATGATATTTCTTTTTACATGTTACATGTTACATGTTGATTTTTACATGTTGAAACGAGTCACGTTATATAGTTAAACATTTTAGATGTAATTCCCATTAGGCATGGAGAAAATTATTTAAACCAAATAATCTATTGTTATTACCTAAAGTTTAAAATAATTGGTATGATCTCATCGTTCTGTTTTAGACAACCAACGACATGTTCTCTTCTTCGTCTTCTTCGAAAGATGGTAAACCATCATCTGACTTTCAAAAGGCGTGGGACAAATTTGATTTGGATAAGGCTAAGGCAGGTAGAGAGAAAGCAGAAGCAAACCTTGCGAATTTTTTACCAACACGGCCCACAATGTGGCCGAAGAATGCCAAGCCAACTTTTAAATAATGACCTAGTCGTCTAAACTAGTGCCTATATAATTTTAAATTATATTATTATGCTCTTTGTATTGTATTATTATATTTTTTTTTCATTTTTTTTAGTTTTTCATTTAAAACAATATTAAAAAATATTATTGCTGTAGTAATTACGAATTACATTTAAAAAGTTTTAAAAATCGTATTGTATTATGTCATATTAATAACAACTGTCGACTATATTGTACTTCACGTAATGAATAAAATATGTCGTTTAATTTACTAAACGTGAGATACCTATTATATTTTCTGTATTTCTACTTGCTTATGTCCGTTAAAGAGACGGTGGTGTAATTTCGATTTTAATATACCTAATATGTTTATCGATTAGTTGTTTTTATTAAGGATTATATCAATTTCGTTGATTAAAATTAAGTCAATGTGAATTTCATATGGTATTGTATGCAATTATCTAGAAACCGAAGTCCAATCTTGATAAGAATGTTAATCGCACATACCATAGTGTTCGAACAGCGCCTAAACAGATAGTTACTTAAATCTATGGACTAATATTCGAGCCTTTTATTTGAGGCTTGTGGTAGGTACGAGTAAAAAGTTCGAGACAGCTCCCACAAAAAAAAAAAACCAGAGTGGCCTCAACGCGTTTAAGAAAAGTTAATCTATTTTTTTTTTTAATTAATATGTAAATCACATAAAGAGTGAATGTGACTTTTTATTTTCTAATTTATAAATTATAAAAAACAATTTTATAGAACTTTTATCATAATGTACACTGTAGTATACCCTTTTACTTTTACTCTACTATTTTTTACTAATTTAAACTATACTCATCTCAATTTAATAATTTAACAAATATATATTTTTATATCATATAGCAAAATTGAATAATATAAGTTATATAAAATTAAAACATAACAATTATCAGTTTATGGTTTAAAATGATTAATTTTTGAAAAATAATTATAATTGCAACTCGCATAATATATAATTTACAACTTAATAAAATATATGAATATACACAAAATTATGTTATCAAGGAAAAGAACAGAAATGTTTGTGTTTTTGTATTGGATTATTTTTAATTTATACTGACATAGTAATATTTACGTATAAACGAAAAATTTCAAAATGTGTTTAACTTGATGGATTTTTTAAAATCAACTGAGAAAAGCTAAGTTATTCAAACTGTAAATTAAACTAGTCAAGTTCATAAGTTGATAAGAAAATAAACTAACTAGTTACGTTAAAAAGTTAAAAAAAAATTAACTTTTTAACTAGTTAATGCCCACCTTTGTTATTAATATCATGGCATAGTAGCTGGCTACCCAGGGCCGTATTTAAGGGGTGGTTCGGAGGGGCAATAGCCCCCCTGGAATATGTCAAGGGGGCGCCAACATTTTTACGGAGACTATAAAAAAGTTTTCGGAAAAATTATACATTACATTAATAATTAAAATATAATATGATACAAAATACTAAATATTAGGTAATCCACAATAATTGTTGAATATTGTAATTTGTTTCCCAATCTACAACAAGTACAACCGCGGAATATTACAACGGCCTCCGACTTCCGAGCGGCGAGCACGGTCACGGCGGGTATTATTTATTTTTAGCCGTATCGGTATCGCCCGTATTATCCCATATCACTGGTAAAACCATAGACATTAGACACAGT
>NC_042493.1:100437164-100458343 GCF_005508785.2 Acyrthosiphon pisum
AAATAGTAGTTTTTATATAGGTAGTATAATTTTAATATAACTACATAATATACTAGATAAAACATAGGTACAAAAGTGGAAAAGTTAATGAAAATAGTTAACTCAAGTTAAGTTAAGTTAAGAAGTCACAAGATCGATAAGTTAAAAGTTAATAGATAAAAAATTATAAATTTAACTCGATAAGTTAAAAGTTATAATACCTATAGACGAAAATATTAACTTACTCAGTTTAAAAAAAGTTAATTTATTTTTTTTTAATTAGTATGTAAATTACATAAAGAGTGGATGTGTTTTTCTAGTTTCTAATTTATAAATCATAAAATACCTACATATTTATTGAACTTTTATCATGATGTACACTATATAGGTACCCTTTTACTCTTACTTTACAATTATTTACTAATTAAAACTATATACTCATCTCAAATTAATAATTTAACAAATATATAGCAATTGAATGTCATAATACGTGAATATGAGTACACGACCTTCACATATATATTATAAGTTATATAACATTAAAACTTAACAATTGTCAATTTGTAATTTAAAATTATTAATTTTATCAAAAAATATGTATAATTGCAACTCGCATAATAAATAATTTACAATTTAATAAAATATTTTAATATACACAAAATTATGTTATCAAGAAAAAGAACAGAAATGTTTGTGTTTTTGTATTGGATTATTTTTATTTTATACTGATATAGTAATATTTAAGTATAAACGAAAAATTTCAAAATGATTTTAACTTGATGGATTTTTTAAAATCAACTGAGAAAAGCTAAGTTATTCAAACTGTAAATTAAACTAGTCAAGTTCATAAGTTGATAAGAAAATAAACTAACTAGTTACGTTAAAAAGTTAAAAAAAAATTAACTTTTTAACTAGTTAATGCCCACCTTTGTTATTAATATCATGGCATAGTAGCTGGCTACCCAGGGCCGTATTTAAGGGGTGGTTCGGAGGGGCAATAGCCCCCCCTGGAATATGTCAAGGGGGCGCCAAAATTTTTACGGAGACTATAAAAAAGTTTTCGGAAAAATTATACATTACATTAATAATTAAAATATAATATGATACAAAATACTAAATATTAGGTAATCCACAATAATTGTAGAATATTGTAATTTGTTTCCCAATCTACAACAAGTACAACCGCGGAATATTACAACGGCCTCCGACTTCCGAGCGGCGAGCACGGTCACGGCGGGTATTATTTATTTTTAGCCGTATCGGTATCGCCCGTATTTCCCATATCACTGGTAAAACCATAGACATTAGACACAGTATTTTCGGTTTGCTAAGAACAACAATTTAAACATTTTAAAGTATTATACCCATATCCATCGGCCACCATACGACAAGAATAATATTGTTTTATTGTTTTGCGTTCATTCGTTGATCGTTCCTATACTTGTCTATGATCATATTATATTCATATCGACTATCGTGAAAATTGTACTGTGTTTTGTCCGTCTTCTGTAGTGCTGTTTTGTGAAGTCCGCTATAAAACTGATTTACTATGTTTAAGTTTCATTAATAAGATTCATATTAAAATATATTATACTTATATAGTTATACTTAATATATTTATTATTGATATATAATGAATCAAAAAAAAAAACTTAGCGGAGCTGCAAACCAAAAAAGAAAATTGCAAATTGAAAATAATATTTCAAAACTTCCAAAAATATTTAATTTTTTTTCAAAAAAAGAAATAAAAGGTAAGTGTTTTTAGCAACTGTCGGTTAGGTATTAATTTTATGTTTTATAATCTAGCTCTCGTAGTTACATTAATACATTTTTAAAATAATTAATATTAATTTAGTTAAAATTACACTAATACAATAACTTCATTATACACTTTGTTGGTTTAAAAAAAAAATTAAGAAAATGAAGGGTCACCAAATGAAATTGAGTCTGTTGTATCGTCTAAGAAAACAAGTAGTCAAGTATCACTCAATAACACTGGAAATATTAATTACAATTTTTCCTTATGTTGATGTAGCTTTAAGAATGTTCCTTTGTAATTTGGCCTCCAACTGTTCAACCGAAAGGTCTTTTTCTACACTCCGTAGAATAAAAAATTATTTAAGATCATCTATGTCTTCAGAAAGACTTAATAGTCTTGCAGTTCTTAACATAGAAGCTACTCTTACTAAAAGCTTAAATTACTCAGATATGATAAAAACATTTGCAGCAAAACAAGCAAGAAAAAAAAAACTGAAGTAATGATTTTATATATTATAAGGAATTTGATAGTATGTTATATATTTTATATTTCATTAGTATATTACCTAAATTCTGTTGTTTTTTATCTAGCAAGAACAAAAAACTGAAGTAATGATTTTATATATTATAATGTATTTAATAATATGTTATATATTTTATGTTTATTTTTTACATTTTTAAATATATTAATAATATTTACCAGGCCACTGCATTTGCTAGTTTTTTTTTTTTTAATTTTATTTAAATACTAAACACAGACACCACAAATACCTATAATTAGTATTAGTAGTATTACTTACCAACTAGTTTTAAATTTAATTATTAGCAAAGTGGGCGAGGGGGGGGGGCGCTAAAATTGTGTTGCCCACGGGCGCCAAAATCTTAAATACGGCCCTGTGGCTACCAATAAACTATGTAGGTTTTAAATTATTAGCGACGGCTTAGGACGAAATTCGGAATCGTCTCATTTTCAATTACTCCGAGTCAAGTACCTACACTAGCGCACAATATACCTGAAGAAAAAATGGCTGAAATACATAATACTGAAACACCTCAAGAAGTCGAAAAAATCATTAAATACGTCATAAACCAGATAATAACGACATTGAATACGAATTCATGGATACAACACTGAGCATATTTGACAAATTTGAAGAAGAACCGACGATTGGAGATTTGGAGGGCCTGTTATATTATACAAAACTGTTCGTGGGTGACGATTCATCAACGATCATTAAACTGGACGATAAATCCAGTACAGTACCAGTTGAATTGTATCAAGACAAAACAAGTATCCCCTTCGGTATGCCACACCGTAGCTCATAAGTTGTAATGAGCTGATAACGACATAGTGTAGATAACAATATAACATTGATATTTTTAATTCAATGTGTATACAAATATAAATTACAGTAGCAGTTTATATATTTTTGTTTTTACTGTGTAAACAGACAAAAAGTGGGAAAGAATTTGATGTAAAAATTATATACGATCAGTGGCGGCGCGAGAGGGTTTTTGTGAGACATTTGTCTCACAGCTAAAAAGGGGTGGTGGGCGGGTACTGGGTATACCCATAGTGGATAGTCAGTTCTGAAAAATATATTGAGTGACACAACGTATCAAATAAATAAATATATAAATAGTCTTTTTGTACATTCAATGTTTTATTAATAAATCAATATTTATATAGTTAATAAGTTGTTTTTATTGTACCTAGTACTCGTAAGTTGAATTTTTAGAAGGGTAAATTTGATATAGAATTATAATAGGGGGTGTGGAGGCGTAGCCCCCCACGGCTTTGTGCAAATTAAATCGGTGGGTCGTGTGTGCTGCAACTAACATTTTCATGTCTCACTCTCGAAAAAGTTCGCGCCGCCACTGCATACAATTATATAGTGGTGGTCGCTTGTCGCGTTCAACTCGCAACTCGTTATCGAACGTGCTAAACGTAATAATTTATTAAATGGTTTACGCACTACTCACACTAGGCGATAATTGTCGAATTAAAACGTATTTTATTTCGCCTTTAATAATCTCCGCGTTTCTGATGATAGGACGCGTGCGATTATAACCATCTAGTGCAGCATTTCTTATACTTTTTTATCCGTAGAACCTTTCTTATGTCCACTTTTATCATGAAACCCCTATTTTTTTTTAAAATTTTTAGCATTTTTTTTAGCTTTCAATTATAAGTTATTACAGCTCTCCACTTAGAACCTCTACCTTGTTTCAATAGTTTCAATGTGACATTTTATACAAGGATTATTTGCATTAAAAATAACAATAATTTCATATAATAATCATGTGTATACTGTAATTAATTAAAAAAATATATTAAATAACTGACAAACAGGACTTCACAATATTATAAATCCTTCATTGAAAAAAATCACTTAAGTTTTGCGGCATACTGGAGTTCTGCAAAATACAGTTTAAGAAACGCTGGTCTAGTGTGTAAGCCACCACTGGTGTAATTTGGAATTTGTGTTAGAGGGTGGGGGGGATAGACATTTTTTACACACAAAATACTAAATAAATATAATAAATATAATAAATACTAAATTTTAAAGTACAGTGGTGAGTGGGAATAGGTACTATTTTATCAAAAATCCTAAAACCTTAATATAGAGGTACACAAAATAATTAAATGTTGTCTTAAGATTCCACACAATTTAGTAGCTTTACAATATTACAATATATTTGGCATAAATTCACTTTAGCTACACAGCATTTTTTTAAATGTCAGGCACACGCACAACACTGTACTTTACTGTCGCGCGCAGCGCCTATAACGAATTTTGATTTCTTGTTTACGTATTTTAAGAGTTAAGAATTATGGTGAAATCAGTAGCATGTTTCTGTTTTACTATACACCCTTTTTAATTTTTTTTTGTTTTGCATATGTCTTTAACGAGGGGCAAAGAGGGAATTTTCTCCCAGGTGGCAAAATTTTAAAATGTCTCATAGGCGGCATTCGTATACATATTTTTTTGGTTTTTTCGTAATAAATTAATTTTTCCATCAGTGATTTAATATATTATAAATTTATGTTAAAATATTTAAGTATTATATGTAATATATTTTTAATAATAATAAAACTTAGTTACCTATATACCTATACGGCTGTACATAGATCTTATTCGAATGGTTACAATAATATTAACACGCATTAATGCGTAAACGCAGTCGAGACTCGACGGACGAGGATATTGCTGTACGTACAGGATATACATACAGTTATTGTAGTAAATAGAAATAATATGTATCAACACTATCTAAATAGACTAAATTAAATTTTTTTATTATAAATTTATCAGTGGTTTTATTGTTCTTACTGTGGTAAGATTACATTGTCGTAGAACTAGTGACTCTAATTTCCTCCATGAATTAATTCTTTACCAATTACAAAGGCAGAAAAAAGCATAAGACCAATAAATTGTTTTTTTGTGGTTTATTATTAATAATCTATATATATATAAGAATCTAACTTGATTTTTGAGACGAAGGAAACCGGTTTGTTTGTTTATTTATTATTGTTATTATTAATTATTTATTTATTTGTTCGCACTTGCATTTTTCCATTTGAAATATATATTATTCATTGGACAAATAATTGATTGTTACATTTTTTTCTACCTTCTCTCTATTCTATAATAAAAAGAATAAAATTTACCTCTCCAGTGGTTGAATTCAAAATATGTGTGCCCCTGGCGACATTACACCTTAACACGGCACTGTCGGCGTGGATGAATAAGAAAATACTCAAAATACTACATTATATTTCAATTAGCTATAACTTTAAAACTATAAGTCCGACCTCAAAATTCTGACTTCACTGTCGTTTTTGCATCCTTAAATGCTTAACTACAAAGGTAGGTACGTATTAAAACAACATAGTCATAGTAATAGTACCTACTGTTTACGGTATGTAAATAAATAATATTTTGAATAAGTCGAAAATGCGTTTATAATTTAATGTGTTGTAATAAGATGACTCGCTGATTCTGCAAATTGTATCTAATTTCACCACACCATTTATAATTCGTTAAAATTCGTTATAGGTGCTGCGCGTGGTAGTAAAGTGTAGTGTTGTGCGCATTTATATAAAAGTGATATCGCAAACTTTGGGAGGATATAACTTCCAAAATAATGATTTCCGCATTTTTTTTTGCACCACTGTTCCACAGCTTGTTGAAATATGTTTGTTAAAAAAAAAATGCTGGGTAGCTAAAGAGAATATTTATTCGTAATATAACATAATATTATTATGTACTTACCTAGTTTTTTTTCGTACACATATTTAAACTGATTTTTTTTGTATTTATGTTAGCGGCAATTACTATAAAATTGTTTAAATTAACTAAGCATTTTTTTGGGGCCGTGAACGGCCAATGATAGTTCTTGTTCCTGGTCACCTTATGTAGGTACTTCGTGCGCTATATCACACACCGACCGACCTGTGTATTTGTGTGTATATGTTACCGGAAATATGGATTATCCAGCTGTGTTATGCAAAATACCTAGGCATTATATAAAATCCAAAAATTACTCGGCAATATACATAATACGAGCTTTGCCTAGGTACCTATTACGTACCTATAATGCCAAACGTGAAGTAGGAAATATAATAACAATAAACATACTTGGGGATCGCCTATTACCAACGACTTTACTATAATCGTTTATCGTAAATGCGCGCGCCGTGTGTGCACGATTTGACGCAATAAAGATTAAGATTCCATAATAATAATACTGAGGAACTATATTGAATTTACTTATTATTATACTAATAATGTATTTATTATTTTGTGCTGCGTATTATAGGCCCAGTGAGCTGTTTCATGTATTGCAAGCCACACACGTATTAATAGGACGTGGCGGGCGTGATCGAATGATCAAAAAACTTGGTAATAAATATAAAAATATAACACAATATAATGACACAGAGACATTTTTGTATTTCTGTGAATCATTCAAACAAAAACAAAAAGGCTCGAAGAAGGGAGTAGTAGTTAAACCAATAATATCTTCCGACTTTAATTCCCGATTTCAAGTAAATCAACTTCAAAATCAGATAGATATCCAGTCTCATCGATGAACAGAATAAATGTATAAACATATCATAAAACTGCAGTTCTTATCTCTGTCTCTCTCGCACTCCGCATAAGACCAGCGCGTGCGAGTGAGAGGTCCGAGCGCAAAAACGAAACTCAATGTATAATAGTCTCGCCATCGTCATTTCTGTGCGGTTTTTTTCGTTGTTTCTTACGCGCAGAAAGGAGTCTCTACCGAGACTCTTCAATATATATGTGCAGCTATCCGAAGTGAAACCCGTATTATAAGTATAATATGTTGAATAATTTTACGTGGCCCTCCTGGCCCAACAAATAAGTAATAATACTAGTGAAAGGAATATAATAACTCACAATTTTGTCGGTGAACTGCTAACTATCCTATATAAAAAATGTAGTTCACAACAATCACAACATTCGAAAATACAAAATAATTTGAATGATAAAACATAAATATAAAACGTTAGTGGTGTAACGGATAGTATCCGTTCCTTTCAAATAATACCAGTATAAGGAACATAATATTACAATAACATAGGTAATCAAGGTGAGAGTATATAAACTATAATCAAAATAATAACATAGGTGGTAAGGGATGATACTAGGGGGAGTGAAAGACCCTCATAATAATCTATATGCAATAACTAAACTATAAATACATGGGTCGCTAGACGGTGGGATTAATCGAGTATAATAATATAATAAAACACATTCAAAACCACAAGCCATGTATTTAACGGCAGGGTATGGGGCTTGCTCTTCACATAAGTATAGATAAAGTTCATTATAGTTAAAACCAGAAAACAGGATGCGAGTGCAACAAATAATTGACGGTTCGTGGAATCAACATTATGATTAGGTTCACACGCAGTGCACAGGACACCGATAACATAATGACACATTATGGATAAGTCAATGGTGTTTTCTCCACTGCACTTCGAGCACCTACACGACACTTTGTGTAATAATTTAATTATTTGGACTTAGAACATTTTACTGAAGAACATTTTAATAAACCACATAGAATATTTCACCTGTCTACAATTTATTTATCTATTACCTCATCATCAACTTCATCGTCAATAAATCGGTCTTGCTTCCTGCAAAATCATAATATACTCGCGTGGTCAACTAGCTATCAGAATATTATACTGATCACTACAAGCTACGAGAATATTACAGTGGTGTGCGCCTTGCAACAATGAACAATAATATAAAAAGGTTGCGATTCGCGTCCAAGATATAATAATAAAACCAACCAAGTGCGAGTGTATGTTAAATTTATAAAACAGTATTGATCAACTCGCATCTAACAATAAATATTAATATATTGAAATATTTTTTTTCAAATTCAAATTTAATGATATCGGCCCGGGCCTGCACCGCGGTAATGGTTACGAAAGATACCAAGAACACGATGTAGGTATATTTGGGTACCCGTAGCCCTCAGCCAGCCCCGTCGCCACCAATGGTCCATTTCGGGCCCGACTGGTGTTATATACATGTTGGCTACAGACGTGGTTTGACATTTTTCAGTTGGTGGTTCAAGAATAGTTAATACCACCCACCCACCCACTAAAAAGTTATATTAAGTACAAAAACTTACCTAAAAATGTTACTTGTAATTGTGTCAAAAAAATCGTGTACACAATCAGCTGCTGCACAGCAATCAACAACGACAACAACTACTGCTGTTAAAATCAAATATTTTGCGCTACACCAAATTGTATTGCATTTTTCTACTCATTTTGTATTAATGAGCGTAATTCTTTTACAAATCATTGCATATTAAATGCACCATCAAAATAGCTTGTCGAATTTTGCCTACAATTTAAGTTATAACTTATATTTGTCACATAGTGACACATACTTTACAAAATAAGTTATAACTACATATCATTTCCAGTTTAAATTACAGTTTTATCAATACAAAATAATCACTCTTTTATGAAAACGTCATTTGTACAACACACTTAATACTTACACATAAAAGACAATTTTGACACATATCAGATGTTGAATTCAGTTTAAATGAATACATTTCAAGCAATTTCACATTACAGAATAGTTCAGTAATAACGATATTATTATATGATTATTCATTTAGTATCGCGTGAGCCGACCGCTGCCGACGTGTGTACATAGTTATTTGCAAATATTTATCCTACGTCACGTTATTATTGTTATTAAAACGACGACATCGACGACGACAATATTATTATAATTTGTCGTGTCTGTGAAATAATGGAAATTCGTCCTCCCGCGAGGCCTATGTAGCGATAATCTCCGCACTGTGCCGCATACCCACCGAACGATCGGTCTGCTGAAACCGCGGTCACCGACACCGTTTCGAAAAAGCGCGGTATATTCGGTATACTGGTCGTGCACTTGTCGGCGGCGGCATTGTTTTAAGGCGGGTTTCCACTATATACGTTTGCCGTGTACACGAAAAATCTTCAGCTATGTCTAACAACACGATATCGTGGTTAATCGCGTGGTAACTTAACCTAACCAACCAATCAAAGCAAAGGATTTGTATGCACGTACACGCGCACGTGTATATAGTGGAAACCCGCCTTTACGCTTTTGGTTGTAACGGTCAGACGGCCGAAGTCGGCTCGCTGACGTACCAAATCGATGGTTACGCGGTATTCGAATGCCCGGCATACCACAACCGCGTTACGACCACGACGGCGGTCTTCGCCGTCTTATGTAGCCATACGTTGGACAAAAGACGTGAGTGCTCGCTTATTCTCACGATATTTGCAGCTGTTTAAATGTTAATTATAATTGTCTGTAAATTTGGTGTAAAAACTTTAATGTGACCAGCTTACTCTTCATTGTAAGTCGCAGCCGAAAATTTGGTAACCTAACCTGTATGGCTGTACCTATGTATATTGTATAATATAGTGACTATACCTATATAGCCATATAAGCAACTATACACCAAAACCGATCGTTATTAATAGCAACGACTTGGACATTACACTCAATATTACTCATATTTAAAGTAATTTTACTACGGTTGTAAGTTGTAATATTATAATACTAGTTAGTAATATTAGTATCTAGTCGGGTATATTGTAATATATTAATCAATACCTAATATTATTGTTTATTATTAACGACGCGCATATACACACAACGACCATATAAAAAGGATGTGGCGTGTGTATTAGACAATATGCAATAAATTCCTAAAAAAACGTGTCTAAATTGAGGTTCTACATTTTGAAGAGAAAGTTTTTTTATTAGGCCTTATAATGGCTTTGTGAATTAGGGGGAGTGGAAAGGATGATGAAATGTCAACAAAATGCTGCAGGTAAGTCGTGGATATTTTTTTATACCTACACAGTTTATCTTCTATATACATGTAGGTACAAATGAATACCTATCTGTCTCATGTCTGTCTGTATATACCAGGGGTGGCCAGCGAGAAGAGACTCGCGAGCCACCAAATATATTAATAAAAATTGACGTAAGAGCCAAGGTGTAAAAAAAAAAAGGTCATATAATATATAATAATATAATATTTTTTTACATCTTGGCTTTTACGTTAATTTACGTCTAATGTTACGTTAAGATGCGAGCCGCAAAAGTCTATGACGCGAGCCGCGGTTTGGCCACCCCTGGTATATACATAAAAATATTCCTAAACAGCTAGACCGATTTTGATGACATTTTTGGTATATGTTTGAGTATAGTTCCCTGGATGATTTAAATCCGGTAGGTGCTAAAACGGGGATTTTGAGATTTACGATGGACATTTTTGTTTATAAATTGTTGCTGTTGGTTATAGGAGAAATAATTGGTGGAAATTAGTATGTTTTTTGTATATTGTATTGGTTGCCATTGGTTAAACGAGCAGATACAAGCATGCTTAAAATCGAATTTACGGACATAGGTTATGTGTAGATATTGTGGTAATTTACTACCAAGATGATCGAGTTGCACTTATATAGCCGCTCATCAGGTGGATTGCTTACTTTATATGCTGTCGCACATTGTCCCCGATCCGATGTAGGCGGATTGTCTACTTGGGTGGCTGAGTTGCACTTATAACCGATGCAGCGAGTTATAGCCAAAAGGAGTTGAACAATCACATTTTTTTGAATAGTTGTAATTTATTACAGGAAATGAAGTGCGCGGGATCAGCCATTTAATTGTAAAAATTAGCGATTTCTTTTAAAAATGATTGTATAACAATAATGTACATTTAAGATTAGTATCATTTTTTAGTTATAAATTATAATATTATATTGTATGAGAAGCAAACGCAACCGCCTACAGCAGTTTACGATTATGTTGAATTTATTATATTCTCTTCGCAGGGGATTCACGCGCTATCTAGTAAAAACTAAATCATTTAATTCTATATTTCTAAACTATTTACCTTATCTTACATGTTGTGATTATAACTGCGGTTTTTGAATATACGCAGTGCGGAACCAAATCTATATAAATATATAATATAACATAGGTAGTAAAATAATAATAATTACTATATATGATCAATGGTAGTAGGTTGATAACCTACAGATAACCTACCCACAGGCCACAATTATAAAATTAGGATATAGGAGGTGCAAATATAAATGCCTACGTACTTTAATTAATTTAAACATTAAATAGCATTAGTATTTTATTAATATAATCGTGTTAATTAAAAGTATAGTTCTTTATATAATTTACATTAAATATTATATAAGTACTCGTAAAAAAAAATATTTATTTAAATGTGTCAAGATTTAATATTCAGAGATGTGTGAGGTAACTTACTGTAAAGTGTACATAGGTACTATCCTGTGTATAGTAGGAATACCTACAGTCTGCACACTGCACAGTGCGTCATAACTATAAACACTAATAAGCATTTCTATATCAGACATCAGTGAAGTTCAATAATTATTTTTTACAAATACAACTATGTTGTCTCACTCTGATTTGTGATCTCATATTTCCATCTACAATTTATTAACGTATTGCTGCTTCAACTTATAAGTGCATTAACCTTTTAGCAGTGTTGGGTAAATTACTTTTAGCCTAAAAGTTTTAGGTAAAAAGTAATAAAATTGTAATGAAATTACTTTACTTTTCAAATAGAAAAGCAACTCATTACTTTCTCGTTACAAAAATAATTTTTTTTTTTAAATTTCTTGGCAATAATCTTCTGCAGGCAAATTGAACAAGCAAATTCTTTATAAAACCTGTATAGTTAATAGGATCATATAAAATTTAGTCTTCCACACAAGCTATATTCATAGGAAACCTATTTAAAGAAAAAATGAATTTAATTAACTGTTCTCGTGAATTACGGTGCAATTAGACATTTCAGATATCAAAACCATTGAAAATTGAATTGTGTCGAGTTAAAATTAAATATACATATATATTAGATTGGTAAACATAATAATACCCGCATTATACATATATTTTTTTTTCAATTCGCAATAGGTAGGTAGGTACTTATAATTATAATTTGAAACTGTAACGCGTTATTCTATAGAAATTACTTTTCAAAAGTAATTTCCATTAAATTTTCGTTACTTGGAAATAATTCTAATGAAATTACGTAACGCGTTACAAGCAATGTAACATCGTTACAGTAACGTGTTACTTTCGTTACGTTACTACCCAACACTGCCTTTTAGTTATAGTTACCTACTGATTATTACCTAGGTACTTTTATTGAATTATTCAATTAATATAACCTGCATATTATCTCATATTTTATTCACAGATAGATGATTATATTTTTAATTTATAAATAACGAATGCAATTCATCGATATTTGATTGTTCACCAAACTACCGAAGTATCATTAATATAACCGAATATAAAGTATATATTAAGTAGTATCTATTTATTTCATCACGCCAAAAATATCAACAATTATTTAAATAAAAATATAAATATATTGTTAACGATAAACTAAATACAGAATGGTTTTTTAAGCACATTTTTTTTAGTACATTTCTTGAAATTCTGATTTCTAGAATTCTTAATAACTAATAAGTAGGTAAAGACTTTATTTTCAAATTTCTGATATTGCTTATACTACATTTATGGAGTGACAGAGTCCAGTGACAACACAAACTTCAATTTTTTAATTACTCGTAATCCTTAGTACACAAAGTTATATAACTCAAAACCTACTCTTTCAATTATTGATTTAGAATATTTAGATACATCAAAATTCTCAAAAAAAAAATCCTGACAAATAATTAAAAATCAAAAAGCCGGGTTCTTATTTAAAAGACAGGAGTTTGTTTTGTTATAGGATCATCCTTAAATGGTACAAAAAATCCTATAGTACCTATTCGAAAATATGGTATTTAATTAGTGTACCAGGTACTTATTTAAAAATTCTAAAAATGAGAATTTGAATACAATATGCATAATTTAAGCATAAAATAAGGCTATAGCCACGGTAGTATTACCTTGTATATATAGTAATAGTTACTATTATTACTGAAAGGAAAATTGGACATATTTGACTCCCAATGCTATTTACTATTTAGCATTTACCGAAAGTGGACATAGGATATACACGGACTTTTGAGTTTTTACACTCCATAATTTTTGATATTTGTTATTTATTTTAATTATTAATGTTAGTACTTAGTACATTATTACATTATTATTCAATGAAATTTAAAATGAACTAAATAATAGGTACTACTATTATACTAGTATAGGTACAATAAGGTACCTATCTACTATAGTAACTATAAGGTTTATACCGAGTATCTATACCTATACTATGTACTATATACCAATTAACTATATAGTTATACGATGTGTTGTTGCCTGCAACAATGATTGAGATTTTATATTACACAGATAAACGGTGTACTTACCTATGAACAGAAACTATCACTTCAGCGGATAATAATCTGTACTATACATCAGACATCTGTATACCGGTCTATACGATATAATTACTGTTGGCACTACGGTAGCACACAAATAAGAGAATCGACAAATTATAATAATAAACACCTAATGGGTACACATAAAAATAATATTATGGAGTTAAGTTATTACTAATTAATATAACTTATATCCCATTTTTTATTTTTTTTTTGGCTTAAAATAAATCATTTAGGCCTTTGCCGCAACCAACACTCCTCTTAATTTGTCATAGGTACACCTTCTTTTTCTCTTCACCATTAAGTATATTTAACAGGATAAGGTATTTTTTGACTTTGCAGAGTCCAGCTATTTCTCAGTATTTAACACTATCCATTACAGTGACCCACTTGTAACCTACTGTACAGCAGAGCGACACCAACTTGCCCGCCTTTTTTTATATTTTAGCTCCGCGAATTTGAGTTCAATAGTTCCAATTTGTTGTAGTTAGCTTTAATATTAAAGTGAATTTACCTATATTGTCATTTATCATCAAACTTAATGGTATTATCTGTGTTTAAATGTTGATTTTTATATTTAAACTTTTTTAGCAGATAATGAGCATTTTTAAATTGTAGTATTTTATATACCTATACTCATAATAACATGCTTAAAAATTGAAATATTGTAAAAAACCAACAAAAAATACAGATAATATATTCTTACCCTAAGGTTTAATAATAATTAATAGGTATATAATTTCATTTTTAATCCATATAAATTTAATTAATTTATATATTTTCATAAAAAGGGAATATTACTTATTTTATTTGATCTATAATATTTTTATTTTGACTTCCAAGTTCCAAGCATAGCAATTTAATAGGTATATAATAATATCAATATTTATAATGTATACTTAGGTTAAGATCAAAGGAATTATAAAAGGATTTCAATACATAAGTGAAATCCATTTCTATTTAATAAGTAGATAAAACATGTTTTTTTATTTAATTAGAACTATTCTAAAAAAGATATGAAGTACTATTATTTTCAATTAAACGCGTTTTGTTCAAAGTGAAATTATATAAATATAGTAAATAATGATATCATTATTATTATCATTATTTGCCCTATAAGTTAATAAGAATAATTTTTTCATGAAAACCAAGTCTATATGCATTAACCTTGAGGGTTTATCCTATAGTTGACAAATGTACAATATTATGGAATTTATACCTGATTATAAACTTATACTATTATCATTTTTAACGAAAACTTAAGTATTGAAATATCATAAATCCAAATATATTTTGAATTGCATTTATCTGCATTCTATGTATGTATACCGGCTATTCCTTCCAATCATTAGTGCAATTTTAATGTGGTACAATAATATCCTTAACTGGTATTGTTATAGCATGAATGTATGATTAGGCACAACAACATATTAACCGATTATGAGGATGGTTTAAAGTATAAACTAAACCAAGTTTTTTACAGTTTTTGTAAATAAATAATACATTTATTAGGGGGGAAATGTCAATTGGGGAGGGGGTTAAACACCACTGGATATCTTCATCATTCACAATGGTAAGTAGTAACGTTGATAATAAATATTATTAATAATCAATAATAGTGATTAGTAGTTTTCACAATGTTTGGCGGTTGAACATTTGCAAATAACCAATTGAATGAAATTGAATTCATTGAATGAAATATATTAGACTAGTCAACACTATTCTTTAAATAAGAATTTTTTTCATGTAAGAATGGTCTAATCATTTATCAAAATATCCTTCATCAAATAAATTGTCAATTAATTGTACAAGATTGACTATTTATTTGATCATTTTTTTAACGTTGAACCTATATTGATAATATTTTATTTAAGTTGTTATCCTCTAGATCTTGGTTAATATAATATAAATATATAATATATAAGAAGATGTAGAAAATGACAACCATGTAGAAAATAATTATTAAAGTATTCAAAATGTATGCATAGAAATACTAATTTTAATTTTTAACCTCAACTTCATAATACAAATTGTATTTAAAATGGATATTTAATTTAAAAAAAAAAAAATAATAATTTGTTAACTATTACACATTGTAAGTATTACATAATATGTATTTATTTTCAAAATTATTTAAATATACGCATAAAAATAATTTAATACAAGTGTTTTTAACAGTGGTAAGACGGTCTTAAATATTCTGTAACTTAAATACATAATTTACAATACATTTTGTATGTTTATTTTTGGTACATACCTCTGACCACATATTATGTTATAATAAATTATTTTTATAAATTAAACAATCATACATCATATACAGAAAGATATCAAATACTACTAGTAGCTGTGAGGTCATTACTAATTTTTAATAAATTTGCAATACCAGAGCATGCTATAAAATTAACCTATATTATGTTTAATTATTATCAAGAGGATCCTACTCATGCATTTGTTGTCTCCGTCTTACACACGTTCGACATACCAAATTTTTGTTCGTTAGTTTTAATAGTATGCTGTTAGTTTGGATGTTACAGTGATTTGACCTATTATTTATTTTTTAGATAATAACATTATCTGTGCTTAAGCGTTGGCTTTCATTCAACATTTTAATTTTCAAGCGAGATATGAACATCTTTAATTTTTGACATTTCACATACCCATAACTTACTTGAAAATGAAAATTTCGAAAAATTGACAACGCTTGACAGATAATGTTTTTACCTAAATGTTTTATTATAGGTCAATTCACTCTAGTATCAAAGCTAACAGCACACTATTGAAACTAATGAACAACAATTTGCTATGTCATGCGTGTGTAAGACGTAGACAACAAATGTATAGGTAGCGTTGCTGTAACGATGTTCTACTGTAACTGTTTAATAGAAACTATTTTTAAAATGTAAATATAGGGAAAGTTGGGTGGATTCTTTATTTTTCTCTTCTAGAAACTTTTGCAACTAATAATTTTTTATATAAAAATTGATTTAAAGTAAATTATTCTCAGTAAAAATATTCAATGCATATTATTATGTTATTATATCAATTTTTTTTTATTCCATTACCAACATTTAACTCAAAACTTTTAAGTTCTTCAGGCTTATGTACCCAAGTTCCAAGTTTTAATGACTTAAATGTTGATAATATTTGATTTTTAGCAGCTATATAATTCTTATTTTTATTTTTCAACAAATCATAAAATATATTTGTTTCATTATCAATAAGAGTTGATAAATTATTTGTAGCACTACACAGTTTAATATATTCTTTAGCCAATGAGGTTTTACATACTCTGGACAACTTATTTTCAACTGTTCTACCCATCCTTCCTTGAATAATTTCAATTCCTTCATTTATAATCCAATTTACACAGTAAGGTGATAGTGTAACAGTTCTACGAGGAAGTATACCGTAACCACGAAGTTGAGGTTTCTGTAATCTATAAGTAAAATATAGTTATGTAATAGAGTTTTTAACATAAGCAAATTGTTACTTACTTATAATTTTGTGGTAATTTATCAATGCTATTTTCAACACGACCATAAATTGTCCGCTTCATATGATTTATGTTGAACACACTTCCGATTGATATTGATTCTAAATAGGTGGGTTCAATAAAATTTGATAATAAATTGCCTTGAAGTCCAAGTACATTCCATAATGTTAGTTTGTCTGAACATGACATAGTAACAAGACGTTCACCCTGAGCAATGCCATCATATGTCTGAACTTCTCTACCAAACACAGGTATAGTGCCTGCACCATTTTCGACTTTTAATCGTAATAAACCACGGTTTAAACGATTAGAATGTTGTTCTGTATCACAGAAACTAAACACTCTAGCTTCACCACAAGGAGCTGTGTTTATGTACAAGTGAAATGCTATATCTTCTGCTAATTTGAACTTACATTTTTTATCACCTGAGATAAAAACTGGGATAAATATAGAAGGATGACCTTTTACTGATTCCATGAGTTCTTTATAAAAGAATTTCAATAAGCATCTGCGGGTTAGTATTTCTGCATGGCAATCATGTAAAGATTCACCACTTAGGCTCAAGTAGTTACCAGATAAACATTTTGTACCAGTAGCCAAACAAATTACTTCTGCTGAACTCAAATCATCTTTGGTCATCTATATAAACAAACAATAGGTAAGTTAATTTGTATTAAATAATTAATTATTTACCAATTATTCATTTACTTTAATAATACTTGCAATGACTGAGTATTCTTTAAATTTGATTTGATCAAATTCTAATTTTTGGTATACTATATCTGTAATTCTAGCAAAATGATCAATAATTTTAGTATCATTATAATCAGTACGCAACATTTCTATTTGAGTTTTGAACTTATTATCTATTGGCTGCACATCATACAAGGATTTTAAAGCATTACGACATGCAATTTCTTTTGCTTCTTTTTACTTTTCCCATAACCTATGTACTTATTACCAGAAACAATGACACTAATTGTTTCTAATATGCCATGGGACTGCTCGTGTTCGTATATCAAGGTTTGTCCTGGAAATATTTCATGTAAGATGCATATTGCTGATGTTTGATGTTCAGCCACTTGATGTTCTATTGCAAGTTTTTTTGATAGTGAGTTTTCTATCATATCTTCAGTACATTTTCTTTTCCTAACTTGTATATCACTTTCTACAGTATGATTAGCCTTAGAACTAGTACCATGATTTAAAGAGTATAAATTGAAGTTCTTTATTGCATCTATTTTAGCTTTTTTTTTTGAACACCCACATCCATCAAACCGAAGATTGTTTAAATATAATGAAACCTTGAAAGTAGGCAAATGTGAAGGTCCCTCACATACAAAAGGAGACCACTCATGATTAGATTGAGTTTCATTGAAATCTCTTAATAAAGTTGTATTTTCAGTATCGATTGGCTCATCCATACTTGTAAATAGTGTCAACTTAACTTACCAACAATAAAAACTATAATTTTTTAGAAATCTATAAAACAAAAAATTTGTTTCAATTATAATTATACAAAATATTTTATCAGGTACATACAAAAATTAAAATGATAAACGAATAAATAACAAAATATACATCTATAATTATTAATATACAATAGTCTAACAGAGGCCGGGTTTCATGCCAGATTGCACAAAACATTTATTGAATCAATAGTGAGCTAATGGTCCTTAAACAAGATTTAGTGGTCCACGATTTGTCCATTAAATTTAATAAATTGTTTATGCAACTGAGCATCAGCCTTTTATGCACAAATAAGGAATTAAGGCTTACATTTGGAAAACTAGTTTCCATTTTATTCAAATAAATAACTCAATAATTATTTTATTCTCACTCCGCTCAAAAACTAGATATTGTTCTACTAAAATAAATACTTACTCAACCAATACAACTCTTACAAACTATATATTTTACTAATATTACAAATATCAACTTAAAACAAACTTTTTTGTTGTTAAAGATTGTAAGTACCTAACATTACATAAAATTATAAAAATTATTTGTTAATGTGACTGATCCTTTAATTACATCTGGGATTTTAAAACAAGTATAGATATAGTTAAATTATCAGATTTTAAATTTAAACACTTCTAAAAATTAAAAATTACTAAATAACTCAAACCAATTTCGTTAAAATCTAGTAACTGACATATTTTAACGTTTAACTCAAATTGTTAGTGTTGATATAAGTATTTATAATTTTGAATAATTAACTTTCTTAAGTATCAGCTACATGAAAGAATTCTTATCTATAAAGGTGCTGACTGCTGAACGTCTAAATGATTTTTAGTACCCAAAAATAGTCTTAACTTACATTTTATTTAAAAAAAAAAAACACACCATTGCAGTAAAAGTGATTGTATTTGCTCAGTAAATAAAAATTAAGAAAAATTTTGGGCTGCAAAAATAAAATAACTTTTATGTGTCACTAGGTCACCAATTCGATAAGGACCAAAAATACTTTTTTACGGACCCTGAGTAGTTTTTAAATTTTTATAATTTAAATATAAAACTATAAGTGTGTCATACCTATAAAATATATATTATGACAAAAATTTTTCAGACTAAAAATGAAATGTTTTCTTTTATAATTGTCTTTTAGATTCTGAGAAGAGTGAGGAAGCTAGTGGTTTTACAATGGTGTTTATTTTTTAACTCACTTTTGTGCACCTACTGTACAGCAGAGCGACATCTACTTACCCGCTTTTTTTAAAATAATTTTTCTATAGTAGATAATAATATTATTATAATAAATAAATCAACTAATATAAATATAAATTAAAAAAATAAAATGTATATTTATCAACATAATATGTAAGTCATTAAAACTATTTGGGATTGAGGAAAATTTGGTATGTTTCAATACGGACATCCATAGAAATTAGTTAGTGGTAATACCATATACTGAAAGAATTAAATTTCCATTTGAGTATAATATGTATTGCTATAAAAGTATTGTTACAGGTATACACTAGGCAGGTATTCTATGGGAATTATTATTTATTCTATCTTGGCAGAGGGCGAATGAAAGTCAATACAATAAGCGCAATATGTCGATATCCGGACCAGAACAAATAACAATATAGGTAAATACCTAGGTAAATATTACACGTTCATGTCTGTCGGGATATTTAAAGTGTAAAAAACTAATAAATAATTGTACCTAAATTGTAGGTACAATAATATCTGCCATCAAAACACAACACTAACAACTATTATCATTAACGCACAGGTACTTACGCTGAACAAAATGTCTGGTTAGTTAAAAGTTATATTGTTATAACTTATAACAATATAACTTGTAGTTGAGTTGCGATGTAGTAAACCGTGGACGAACGACAGCCCATTATGATGAGATTTATACTTTATAGCACGAATTAATATATTAATATAGTCATTAATATAATCATAGAACAATATAGAAGCGAAACTCGATCAGCTGATGGGTGAAGTGTTTACCTATGATTTGAAGTCCGAACAATGAAACTGTTTCCGTAACACTGACATGATGTTATACCCGTATTGAAAAACCGTTTCCGCCTAATAGGCAGGGTATTCTGCGCGGGGTCGGGTTTTTTCCACTGTTTACTCGTATCATAGATTACGTATGCCACGCCGTGTTCAAGGTTACAATCGCCCGATTCGGCCAATTCACGGAGTTCCATACCCCTGATATAATCATTAATATAGTCACGAGTCTGTTATTGTATCGGGCAGCGCACAGAAATACGGAATAAAAAGTTATATATATATATGTCTTTAATAATATGTCTACCGTACTAATATTATATGCTGTAGAATTCGTACATCATAACCCATAATAATGGACAGATATTCGTTCAGTTTTCAACCACACAAAAGATTATTCTGTATAATATAATATAATATATTATTCTTATACAAGTTGCCCATCGGCATCTGACAAAGCACGAGTGTGAAGTTGGGTGACCAAAGCTTTTTTCGTGTGGATAGTGATAAGGGCCCTTGTATACTCGG
>NC_042493.1:100458443-100459828 GCF_005508785.2 Acyrthosiphon pisum
ATTTTTGTATGTACCTGATAAAATATTTTGTATAATTATAATTGAAACAAATTTTTTGTTTTATAGATTTCTAAAAAATTATAGTTTTTATTGTTGGTAAGTTAAGTTGACACTATTTACAAGTATGGATGAGCCAATCGATACTGAAAATACAACTTTATTAAGAGATTTCAATGAAACTCAATCTAATTATGAGTGGTCTCCTTTTGTATACGAAGGACCTGCACATTTGCCTATTTTCAAGGTTTCATTATATTTAAACAATCTTCGGTTTGATGGATGCGGCTGTTCAAAAAAAAAAGCTAAAATAGATGCAATAAAGAACTTCAATTTATACACTTTAAATCATGGTACTAGTTCTAAGGCTAATAATACTGTAGAAAGTGATATACAAGTTAGGAAAAGAAAACGTACCGATGATATGATAGAAAACTCACTATCAAAAACACTTGCGATAGAACATCAAGTGGCTGAACATCAAAAATCAGCAATATGCATCCTAAATGAAATATTTCCAGAACAAACTTTGATATACGAACATGAGCAGTCCCATGGTATATTAGAAGCAATTAGTGTCATTGTTTCTGGTAATAAGTACATAGGTTATGGGAAAAGTAAAAAAGAAGCAAAAGAAATTGCATGTCGTAATGCTTTAAAATCCTTGTATGATGTGCAGCCAATAGATAATAAGTTCAGAAATCAAATAGAAATATTGCGTACTGATTATAATGATACTAAAATTATTGATCATTTTGCTAGAATTACAGATATAGTATACCAAAAATTAGAATTTGATCAAATCAAATTTAAAGAATACTCAGTCATTGCAAGTATTATTAAAGTAAATGAATAATTGGTAAATAATTAATTGTTTATGCAAATTAACTTACCTATTGTTTGTTTATATAGATGACCAAAGATGATTTGAGTTCAGCAGAAGTAATTTGTTTGGCTACTGGTACAAAATGTTTATCTGGTAACTACTTGAGCCTAAGTGGTGAATCTTTACATGATTGCCATGCAGAAATACTAACCCGCAGATGCTTATTGAAATTCTTTTATAAAGAACTCATGGAATCAGTAAAAGGTCATCCTTCTATATTTATCCCAGTTTTTATCTCAGGTGATAAAAAATGTAAGTTCAAATTAGCAGAAGATATAGCATTTCACTTGTACATAAACACAGCTCCTTGTGGTGAAGCTAGAGTGTTTAGTTTCTGTGATACAGAACAACATTCTAATTGTTTAAACCGTGGTTTATTACGATTAAAAGTCGAAAATGGTGCAGGCACTATACCTGGTGTTTGGTAGAGAAGTTCAGACATACGATGGCATTGCTCAGGGTGAACGTCTTGTTACTATGTCATGTTCAGACAAACTAACAT
>NC_042493.1:100459928-100463806 GCF_005508785.2 Acyrthosiphon pisum
TTGCATTACGGTATTTTCTAGGCGCCCACCTTTAATTTATATTGCCGTTTGTATGTTCTACTTCCATTTCTAACCACAAGATAGCGGCAAAAGATTCGTCACGAAATATAGTAAAACCCTCATAGGTTTTTAAGTATTGTAAAATGGATCCGCAAAGTCGAATTACACAATAGCCATACAATGCGTAACGTATACCCGCGCTTGGTTTTTTATTTTTTTTGGCAATGTTCCGGAAGGAGTCGACGGACTTAACATAGATATTCGGAAAGCCTGGAAAATTTTCTACCCAAAGAAATGTATTCCAAGAACCAACAGACTTATTAAGTAATCGTACGTAGCGCGCGAAAGACCCAGGTGACCAATGAGCGCATGACGAGTAACGTATACCCGCGCTTGGTTTTTAATGTTTTTGGCAATGTTCCGGAAGGAGTCGACGGATTTAACATAGATATTCGGAAAGCCAGGAAAATTCTCTACCCGACGAGATGTATTCCAAGAACCACCGGGCTTATTAAGTAATCGTACATTGCGCGTAAGTTTCACTTTATCCATACGTACTCAAATCACTCCCTTTTAGATTCTGAGTGGAACGATGAATGTATTGATTTAAAATTTTTTTTTTTTGTTTTTATTTTGTGTCTGTCATCACCTTTTAGGACAGTAAAAGTGCTTGGATTTTCTTCAACAGTATCTTTTCTGATAGGAAATAGAATCTAGTTGGTACTTTGGGGGGGGGGGGGGTCAAAAGCGAAAATTTTTCCAGTAGTTTTCAAAAGCGCCGGGACAAACAAAAGAAAAATTAAGGAAAAACGGGAATTTTTACGCAAAATCTGTTTTCGAAAATATCGATTTTGGTTTTTGGTGCAACTCTTATAAAAATGACCGTAGGTACATGAAATGTTGACTGAATGTTTATATCAGCATTTTCTATACACCATAATATTTTGATTTATTTTGAGCTGTTTACGGACATTTTAAATTTCTATTTTTTTTATTTTTTTTCTGTAAATATCAATGAAATATTATTTGTTGGTTAAAAAAGCTTGAAAATTTAATAGAAGGTTCCTATTATATTGTTTCAAAGGCAGATGAAAAAAAATAAAAATCCATAGTCAACATTTTTTTTATAAGCATTTAAATTCAAATATTGACAAAATACGTAAAAATGACGAAAATTTGCAAATTATTTTGTGTTAGAAATTCATGAAAAATTTTATTTTTGAATCTAAGATTTGAAAATGTAATACAAGATTCCTCATATGTTTGTCTACCCTTTTCAAAAAAAAAAAATGTCTACAAGAACGTAAAATTAAATTTTTATGAGCGTTTGAAATTCATATTTTTACAACATTTGATATTCACTCTATTTCTCATATAACGATTTTCTTATTTTATTGTAATTAAAAATCGAATGACTGTAGATACTTGAAAATTTCACTGAATGTTTATATTAGAATTTTCTATACACGATAAAATAATTTGACTCTTTTTGACCTGTTTACGGATATTGTAAGTTTTAAATTTTTTTGGTCTTTTTTTTCTATAAATATCAATAAAGTTTTATCTGTTCGGCTAAAAAGTGTAAACATTTAATACGACGCTCCTGATATATTGTTACAATAACAGTTGAAAAATATTAAAAATACTTAGGCTGCACAGTTTATTTTTATAGTCATTTTAAGTTCAAATTTGGACGAAATTACATATTAAAAACCTAGAATAACTATTTTAGTTATTTTTTTGTGATTGTATAATATTATTCGTGGGTACTTGAAACTTCTAAAGTATACTATTATATAACATCTATGATAGTACTACGATTTGTAGTTGATGTATAACGCGTTATAAGTACCTAATGGATATTGTGATATGATTAATTTGGAATTTATTATAGATACCTATTATTAGTCAATCTTTTTTTTAATACCATAGATAAGTATGTAATATAATATCTTATACCTAGACTGACATACCGTCTCCACTCAGAATCATTTTTCTTATACAGTGATATTATATCATTGAATTCAAACTATCCATTATACAGTTATCCACTTGTAACCTACTGTACAGCAGAGCGACATCCACTTACCCACCTTTTTTTTGTATTGTTTGTTATTCTAATTATAAGATTAATATTATGGTAAAAACACATTATCCAAAAAAGTGGTCTCGTGCCTTATTGTGTATTGGTCATAGTTCTTGAAACTCTTGAGTACGTTTCATATTTCAGTACACACCTTCCTTTATTATTCATCACTAAAAATGTTGTAAATGACGATTCTGTCGTTTAGATTTAATATTAAAAAAAATTTTATACTCCATAAAAAATTGTGGTCTTTGAAACTTGTTTATTTTTAACACGTATTAAAAAGTTACCTACATTTTAATCCTCGTCTCCTCGTATCTAATACCAGATTGACATTGACATTCTTATGTCAACTATATTCAGTAGAAACAAGACAAACATGTACCGATGTATCTGTATGTAGTGTAGATACTCTTAGTTTTTTCAGGGGTTTTTTATTCCAATGTTACCTATCTCCATGTTGTAGTTCAGTGCATACGTACCTATACTGTAAAATTATGTGTAATATATGTCTTAAGAAAAACAAAATAATTCATATCATACTGACATAAATTGTTTCCTTAAAACTAATACAGTTTGTCAGTATAGGTATTAGACATACCTATTATAGGTAAACTTATCTATAATATTAAAAAAAAATTGACCTATAATCGCTGGTATTAATAATAAATTCCAAATTAATCATATCACATATCCATTATGTAACACGTTATACATCAACAACAAACCGTGGTACTATCATAGATATATAATAGTATACTTTAGAAGTTTCAAGTACCCACAAATAATATTATACAATCACAACAAAATAACTAAAATAGTTATTCCAGGTTTTTTAATATGTAATTTCGTCCAAATTTGAATTTAAATTACTATAAAAATAAACTAGGCTTATGAATTTCTTAGAATTTTTGGTAACATAATTAAACATTTACGTGGAATCTTGTTTTAAATTTTCAAGCCTTAAATATAAAAGTTGAACATTTTATAAATTATAAACTAAAAAATAATTATTCAATTTTAAATTTGATAAATTTTGTCAAAATTCGATCTTTAAATGCTTATAAAAAAAAATTGTGCCTATGTATTTTTAATATTTTTCAACTGCTATTGTAACAATGTATCAGGAACCCTGTATTAATTTTTTACACTTTTTGGCCCAATAGATAAAACTTTATTGATATTTATAGAAAAAAAAACTAAAAAAAGGTGGGTAAGTGTATGTCGCTCTGCTGTACAGTAGGTTACAAGTGGGTTACTGTATAACGGATAGTATTAAATTTGAATTCAATGATATAATATCACTGTATAAGAAAAACGATTCTGAGTGGAGACGGTTTGTCAGTCTAGGTATTAGACTGCATACCTATTATAGGTATACTTATCTATAGTATTAAAAAAAATTGACCCATAATAGGTATTAACAATAAATTCCAAATTAATCATATCACAATATCAATCAGGTTACGCGTTATACATCAACAACAAACCGTGGTACTATCATAGATATATAATAGTATACTTAAGAAGTTTCAAGTACCCACAAATAATATTATACAATCATTACAATCACAACAAAATAACTAAAATAGTTATTCCAGGTTTTAGATTCTGAGTGGAACGATGAATGTATTGATTTTACAATGATGTTTGTTTTTTTATTTTTTTCTTATTTTTGTGTCTGTCATCACCTTTTGGCTTTTAGGATAGTAAAACTGCTTCGATTTTCTTCAACAGTATCTTTTTTGATGGGAAAGTGAATCTAGTTGGTACTTTAGGGGGTCAAAAGTAA
>NC_042493.1:100463856-100468591 GCF_005508785.2 Acyrthosiphon pisum
TGATTCTAAGTTTTCGGACCAATAATTTTATAGAGAGTTTTCACAGCATGTTTAAAAAATAGGTGAAATTTGTTTTAGAGTTACACCAAAATCCAAGATCGATTTTGCGTAAAAAATCCTGTTTTTCCTTAATTTTTATGTTGTTTTTCCCAGTGCTTTTGAAAATTATTGGAAATTTTAAACTTTGACCATATGAATGCACCAACTATATTCACTTTTCCATCAATCAAGATACTGTTGAAGAAAATCGAAGCAGTTTCACTGCCCAAAACCGTGATGACACAAAAGTAAAAATTAAATTTAAAAAAAACATCATTGTAAAATCAATACATTCATCGCTCCACTCAGAATCTAAAATATATTTATATAATAATAGTCTAACCTGTCATATTGTCTTTTTTTTTAAAAGACCAAAAATGTACAAGAGAATAAAAATTGCATAGACATTCACGACGAACTATGTCCATGGAATGAGTTCAAACAGTTGAATCAAGGAGGAATCTAATGTAATGGATTGATTATATAGTGGGAGAATATTATTATTTAAAGTTATTAGCAGATTCCCAGGAATATGTTTGAAACACATTACAACAAACAAAAAGACTGCAATCTTAAGTTTTTATGCTGGTATAGTAATTATACCTACCTATATCTACAAGGTTTCTGGAGATATAAAATTGAAAATGATAAAATAATTGCAATATTAGGACTATTACATAATCATTGCTATAAACTTAATAACTTGGATTGAATTGAATCAAAATATTATTTTTCAAGCTAGACAAGATCTAGTGCACTTCTTCTCGATTTTAGACTAGACCATTATTATATTTTATTTATAGTATAGTTATTACTTATTTTTGATTTGATTTTAGATTCTGGGCAGAGAGATGAATGTATTGATTTTACAATGATTTGTTTCTTTTTTCTGTCTGTCATCGCTTTTTAAAACAGTAAAAATAAAAGTAATCATTTTTTTGATAGTTTTCAAAATCGCAGGGAAAAATAAAATAAAAATTAAGGAAAAACGGAATTTTTACTCAAAATCTGCTTTCAACAACATTTATCAAATTTAAAATTTAAAAATATTTATAGAATGTCCAATTTTTATTACTGCAACTTATGAGTTACTTACTATTGAGATAACTGCAACTTATAACAAGGTTCGACGTAAGTATATGTTATTCTGTAACCAAAAAATATAAAAACACATTTTTTGATTGTTATTTTATGTTCAAATTTGGAGGAAATTACATATTAAATAACTAAGAATAATGATTTTAGTTATTTTGTTGTAATTTTAAAATAATATAAAATAAATATATAATATAAAATATCCACACTGACAAACCGTCACCGCTCAAAATCGTTTTTCGTATACAATAATATTATATCATTGAACTTGTAACTTACTGTACAGCAGAGCTTCATACATTTTTTTGATTTAATTTTATTGATAATAATATATTACATAATATACATCTTTAATGAATAAATATTATATTATAGGTACCTATACTGTATTCGGGTAGGTACCTATTCCTATTATGTTTTATAAAGTGACATAGATAGGAATTTTCATTATACTATATTCATTATTTCTAAGATTAGTCGCAAGGAAATACTCCCTTAACAATATTTCCTGAAATCGTCCCTAAAACGATAGTTTCCTCGTTGAAACAATCAATAAATTTCTGTTTAAGTCGATATCTTTGATACTCAACTTTTTGCTCTGTAAATACTATTTTAATGTAGATTATCATCGGATTATTAGGTATTTGTATTTATATTATTTTTTATGGCATTTAATACATGATTATTTATTTTTTTTATCTAGCTAAAATTGTAAGTATGCATATAAGTTCTCCGACAACTGTATCACCTATAATGCGAGTACCTTTAAATTTAATTGTTGACTAATAATCTATGTGTTGAAAGTTACAGTTTATATTTGCAAAATTACAATCATATAGTTGTGATAATGAATGTTGTCAAATAGTATGTTGTTTTGATATTTTCAGGAAACTATTATCACGAAAATCAGGACCACATACTTGCCTTGAATGCTGTTTTAAGTGTAAAAACGCTTTTCGTATAATTGACAGTTCTTTACATATATGTCAGATACAAAATATTGACAAGCAAGATGAAATTTTAAAAAGTAAGTGTTGAGGATCTTTTAAAGTAAATAATAAATAATAATATGTACCATCTTATTTTTCAATTTTTTGGCTAAAATTAGTTTTCCTGAACACATACTGCGTCTGTTTCATTTTGTGCTATACATTTTTCTTAATAGTTATAATACAATTATATATATTTATCGTAATTAAAGACAATAGCTGTTCGTAGACATAATGTTGGGGTAGGAGGAAATACTATTGGTTATTTTCATAATATTTTCTATTAATAGTATAAATGTTAGTTGACAAATAGACAGATGCAATTTAAAACATTCTAAAGAAACATTAAATGTATTTCCATGAATATTTAACTATATATTTCATATAACTAATATTTTTTTTTATTATTTTATAATAATAAGATATTCCTAGCCTATGTAGATTATCTATATCCACAGATATTCACATAATCACAATTTTTGACAATTTTAACACGATAGTAATTAAATAATAATAAAAATAGTAGTGATATCTATACCTAATTAAGGTTGGTTAACATTAATGTATAGTGTAAAGAGAGTGTAAGGTTAAGAATATAATTATACTTATAATTTATATTATGCTTTATATTAACCAGGTTAAGATTGTGTGAGTGACCGCAGATGAGTCCCGCGAGTGACCGCGTATGAGACGTCTAAGGTGGTGGATGTATGAGTAAATTGTAATGTAATGACTAGGGCCCAGAAGCTTATGCGCTAAAAACTACCAAAATATATCTGCACTAATACACTTAAATATGCACTTATTATTTTTTTTAATGAATAAATATGACCAAAAATACATTATTAGATTTGATACTACTCACAATTTTTATTTCAATTTCTTTGACTGGTAATTAAAAACATTATTTTATTAATTAATATACATTTTAGTGGAATATTTGATTTTAAGAATGCTTCACATAAATCCTTAGAAAAATCAGATTTTCGTATTCGTCTTACTAGTAAATAGTAATTAGCTGTTGAGTTGTATTTTTATTTTGACGAATAGAGGCTCTTGTATGTTTTTCAGTAGGTACTTAAGTGCTGAGTGACACTAAAACGTTTTTCGCACTTTACCTTTACCTCGCATATCTTACAAAATAATACACTCCTGTCTAACGCGAAAATATGTTAACCGAATTCAGTAACATAGTTTTTACCTCTAGAAGTAGCTGATGTTTTTACTTTCATCATTTTAACACAATTTAATCAAAAAAGACGGACACTCAATATTGCCTCACGGAACGGGTCAAATCAAACAATATAAACGAGAAATCCAGAAGTGACTACACTCTATAATTTTACAAGAAGACAACGATAACTTATCGTAATGGAAAATATTAGAACTTTTCTAAAAATAAACATAATATTATTGTCTATGAGCCGGTTTTGAGCCACCATGCGCGCACCCTTATTTAGAAGTAATTTATTTTGTGAATTACATAATATTTGACTCAGATATGCAGTTAATAACAAAAAAAAATTGTAAAATATGCGAATAAATTAAAAAAAAACGATTTGCCTAAAATTTGTTAAATGGTTAATGCCGGGTTGCATGAAAAATGTAGTAATTTAATGGTTTAATAAAATTTAATGTACTAATCACAGGCCACTAAATCATGTTTAAAGGACCATTACAATAGCTTACTATTGGTTCAGCAAATGTTTAGTTCATGCAACCTGGGAGAAGCGTACATAAATAATAGTATATCACAAATTGTTGAGATACGCTTGCCACTAAATTTATTTTAATTATTTATTTATTAATAGTTTAATTAAATATATTATAATTTATTTTAAAATGTATAGTTTAAATGTTCATAAATCAAAAGACTATATTTGTATGATACCTAAATTTTCAATATTGAATATAATATTCTAATGACCAATTTTGTACTGTGTCTGATCAAGCATCTGTCTGATTCTACCCCTAAAATAGTAAAGATACATAAATTAGCGAAAGACGTATTATGTATATATATTTATAATTTTAAATATTTGATAATTTAATGATTTTAGTTGAGCCCTCGTGGAAGCTAGGAAATGTTCAACACATTTATGCTCTCGATCTTATTGACATAAAATGTCTGTAAATGAGTGTGAAAATATTAAAGAATTATTTTTAACATTTGAGTCTTGACATGTTAGTAATAATATTAATGTTTTGTACAATCAATTAAAAAGACCAATAATTATTATTTTTTTTTATTTTAGTTAGTTTTTGTTCAATCTACAAAACAAACTACAGACTTCTTGAAATTTCCCTTTTGTCTTTGTAAAATTCATAATGCTATGGTAAATATACTTGATACATATTACTAACTTCTTACTAAATATTGTTCTTGAAAGTATAATTGTTTTTTCTTTAGATCTTGGTAATGTGAACATGTCAAATCTGTGGTGACAAACTAAATGTACCATATAACACTGATGACTGGTCAATGCACGAAATGTGGAATTTTATATTGATTGAAAATAATCTTTCTTTAATACTGAAACTAGGTATGTTCATATGTAAGGATACATTTCTAAAACAAATCCTGGTTCTCCAACTATTGACTTGCCACGCTT
>NC_042493.1:100468691-100483363 GCF_005508785.2 Acyrthosiphon pisum
ACAGGGATATATCCTTGTATTAGGTAAGACTTGTTTTATTTAAATGTATTAATTTTTATTATTATATTAAACTTAATTCAATTTCAGCAATGCAACTCGTTTAAAGTCATACGGTGAATCACAAAATAACTTGTTCAATAATACTTTGATCCTTGCCATATATTGAACAAGTTATACTGTGTATATCAAGTATCAAAAGAAGTCGCATCTTCCATTGTTATTCCTAAAGTTGAAGAAGAAAAATAATGTGTTCGTTCAACAAAAGAGTCCACAGACTCAACCCATACACAATAGGAAAAATTATGCATTGTTGCTATCTGGCGTGATGTCATTATTAACAAATTAAATATGAGATTAGGTTAGGTTGTTTATTACAAAATGAGAAATGTTAAGAGCAAATGTTTAATTATGAATGTGTTTGAGACAGCAACAAATAATGCTTACTTACACATAAATGGAATTAATAAAAAAACTAATGTTTTATATTTAAATCCAATAAAATAGATTAGGTTAGTTACCTGAAATTTGAAACAGAAATATTGACATCTTCTTCATAAGATGTAGAGGCTATATTCACATATTTTATCTTGTTTTTGTTTTCATTTTTATTATCAATAGACATCTTCTGCAGAAGCTTCTGAATCAATTGATTTGTCATGAGAAAGTTAATCATTTTCTGTTTTGATACTATTTACAAAATCATCAAAATCTTTTTCACTAAAATCAGTATTTATTGTTGCATAGGATACATTTGACACAGAATAATTCAATTAATTAATAATCCCTCCGAGCTGGCATTGGTTGTATTACCTTATGCTCATTTTCAATTTTTTATTATTGTTTTTAATTTCCTCTTATTTGGTACAAATATAAAGTTATAATTAATACAAAACGTATATTAATTTTTTCTTCTTGGAAACATTAATATGTATGCCATAACATTGTAGTAGCCCTTATTAATAATTATGATGAATATACATACAAATGGAATTAACTAAAAAACTAATGTTATGTATAAGTTTTTATTTATATTTTTATTATCAATAGACATCTTCTGCAGAAGGAACATTGTAGTAGCCCTTATTAATAATTATGATGAATATATTTAAAGTGGCAAGTTCAGTACCAGCAAGGGATTGAATATACATGCTTATAGGCAATGGGCTAGTTAACTAATTCTTAACTAAGTTAATATAGAAAAATTTAAATTAAGCTTAAAGTTAAATGTTACTTTTCTTATTTTATAAACTTGTAACTAGAAAATAAAAGTAACTTAATTTATATGTATATTTTAAGCTAACAAATAACATAGTACCTAATTGAATAAAAGTTTTGGAGTTTTATATAAATGTATGTATTAAAATTAATTGCTGGAAATGCCTACTTATATCATTTAACACTTAATTAATTAATTAATTTAATTTTTATTCTTGTAAAGTTATTTTAATACCCACAACAAAAAATATGTGTATAATAATGTAAATATGTAACTACCTATGTATCATGTATGTATATTTCTCACATAACTAGAATATTAATATAAGTAAATACATATTTTCTTTTCTTTGTTTATATAATAAAATAGTATAATGTAGTTTTATGTAAAAAAATGTGTAGTTAAATAATACAATACAATATGATAATATAAAACTAAAATGAACAATAATTACTAAAGTTGTATAACTAATATGATAAGTAATGCACTAATCCCATACATTTGTTATGAGTCTGTCTATATTTTGTCTTGTAATAGCAAAAATGTAATTTTTTTTTTAAGAATCTTAAAAGAGTTGCTGTGTTTAATTTCTTGTAAATTGTTGTTCCAATATATTATAAGTATGTGAATTTGATATGGTATGTATTTGGTACTTTTATATTAGATATTTGTCTAGTATTATGTCTGTGTTCAGTTTTAAAAGTAAGGATATTTTTAATCTTGTCAAGTACAGATGCTTAATAAAATAATTTTTTTATTGCTAGTACATTCATGTCATTGTATAAATATTTTGTGTGGTATTTTAAGTCTTGTTTTAGGGTAATTTTCAGTATTTTATTATGTATTTTTTATTAAAGGGTCTATAGTTGTATCATACGTACCTTTCCATATAGAATTACCATTATTAATTATGGATTCTATTAATGTTTGATACACTACTCTTTTTGTCTTAAGTTCTATGATATCTGTAGAATATGTATAATATAAAATATTTTGCACCCACTAAGCTGATTTTCTGCAGGTGCCTCTGGTGGACTCATAATGATTTGTGTTTCATTACAAACAAGTTCAGTGATATTATATTGTTTTCAATTATCCTACGTTTTGATAAAATATCGAGTATTATTACTCTTATGATTTCTTAGCTTGTAATATTAATATTAAATTATGACATAAATAATTTAAGCATCAAGAAATTGTATTACACTAATCATCTGATCTTTGATTGTTCATTCCATAAAATTAATTAATTTTTAAAGTGTTTATTATTTTATTATATCGAATATAACTTTTATTTCGTTTTCATTTCAAACATTATCATTATGTTTAAATGTACACAGTGCTCATCTGAATTTACACGTAAAGACAACTTGGTTGTCCACCAAAAGAAACACAATGGTATACGTTTTTCATATTCTATAATATAGAATAATAACAATATTATAAACATGATAAAGATAAATGATTAACTAATAGTCTATTTAACAAGAACATTCTCATTTCTTAATTTAGCGAATCGTTAAATTATATATCCATACGTTGATATTATATAATATATTGATAATATGTATACCATATAAATAAGTAATTATTAACGATACCTTATCATATTTAATCGATGTGAAATATGAAAGTCTATGTGTATAACTTATATTTAATAAATATTAACACTATAGCAATTTAAAAAAAAAAAAATGTTATACCTCCAGAGGGAGAATCGAACTCCCGACCCCTAGTTTACAAGACCCGTGCTCTAGCCACTGAACTATGGGGGCTACTTCGATTATCTTCTTCCGATAGTAATATTTAACTAAGTGTAAAATTCTATCTAATTATATATTATTACGCTTTAATATATTATATACAAACACCAACGACTATATATGATATTACTAAATTTGAAAGTGTTTCACTTTTAATTAACCTTTAATATCTGTAGGAAAATTAACAGCCACTGATAATATTATAAACGATCAAATCTAATTTAAATGATATTTCGATATATCGTCTTTCGATGTAATGATAATACACAAAATGTATGATATTATTATATCAATGTAAATAATAAAAAATTTAAAAATGTCTATTGTTATATAGTAGTATTATTATTTTTTTAAATTATATATATTACATACAGTAGTAAAATCCTAAATTGATATACTTTATAAATATGAAAATAATAAATACCTATACGTTCTATTCCGCTTTAAGCTTTTCTATGTATGAAATCAGTGTACAATATAACATATGCTTAACCCTTAGAGATTATTATGTATTCAAAAATATCTGAAAATCATTGAAATGCTAACTCTCTAAGTTTTATACTGTGTTATATTATGTTATAGGGTAAAACAAATTATTTTAAAACATGTATCGTATGTATAATATTCATATTAAATTAATAACACCGTACGATAATTATTGTATGGAGCTACTCACTATTATAATATTGTCAATTAGAAGTCGTAGAAAATACTAAATATTACACTTCAAACTTAGTAAGAATATTCATACTAAAGTAATAATATACAATGTTATTTTTTTATTTGATAAAATAATATTAACTTAACAATATTAGACCTCTATTACCGATATATCGTATAAATACTGAGGAGGAATATTTCAAATAAAATATTTTTTACTATATACACGAGACATAATATATACATTTAATTAAAACAATTTAATCCTTATACGTTACATGTCGTAGATCATATATTATAAACTAGCTAAACATGAAAATATCGTAATATATATATATTTTTTTTTTACAATGTTAAAGGCATTAAACATAATATATACAATGTGGTTATTATTAAGACAATGTAGATTAATAGAAATTATTTATATACATAAATTTAAACTGTATACTAAATTATGTTAAATACTTATGAATTAATTAACAATAGATTATATTTTGAAGCAATTATTTATTATAAACTTATATGTCGCATAATTAATTTATTAATTAATGGGTATATTTCTAAAAATATTTTATATTCGAATGGATACCGCGGGTGGGTGAAGGAGCATTTATAATATAAATAACCCCACCACTTATTTGAATATACAAGTTCATCGGCTAGCGTGACAACGAGTTGAACATCAAGTAATCTCCGTGTATCGCGAATAAAATGATAATCTACTAATATCGAAGAGGTAGGGTCCACCTTTAAATTTATTTCTTTATTAATTTCTTGGCGATAGATATTAATCCACCCCTTATCAAGACCTGTATGAGTACGTGTATGCATTTTTTCATACACACGTCGATTCGTCGACATATTGAATTAATAACACCGTCCGATAATTGTAGATACCTACTCACTACCTATTATAATATTTTCAATTAGAAGTTATAGAAAATACTAAATATTACACTTCAAACTTAGGAAGAATATTCATACTTGATAAAATAATATTAACTTAACAATATTAGACCTTTATTACCAATATATCGTATATAAATACTAAGAAGTATTTCAAATAAAATATTTTTTACTATATACACAAGATATAATATAATATAATAATTAATATATATAATTAAAACAATTTAATCGATTTTACAATACATGTTATGGATCGTATATCAACTAAATATAAAAATATCGTAATATATTATTTTTTTAACAATGTTAAAGGTATTAAAAATATACAATAGGATGATTACTAAGATAATGTGGATTAATAGAAATTATAAATTATATATAAATTTCAACTATATACTAAATTATGTTAAATACTTATGAATTAATTAAAAAATAGATTATATTTTAAAGCAATTATTTATTATAAACTTATTTGTCACATAATTAATTAATGGGTATATTTCTAAAAAAATTATATATTCGAATGGATATTGTGGGTGGGTGAAGGAGCATTTATTACATAAATAACCCCACCACTTATTTGAATATACAAGTGCATCGGCTAGCGTGACAGCCAGTTGAACATCAAGTAATCTCCGAGTATCGCGAATAAAATGATAATCTGTTAATATCGAAGAGGCAGGACCCAGTTATAAATTTATTTATTTATTAATTTCCTCACGATAGATATTAATCAACCTCTTATCAGGAGCGGTATGCGTACGTGTGCACATTTTTTCATACACACATCGATTCGTTGACATACCACTCCTGATATAGTTTAAGGGATAATTATTATAATGATATAGTTCCCTCCTCTTAGCCATTAAATAGTTTACCATTACACGTTTATAAATCGAATATTATGGAGTTTCTTATCTCCCGACTATCTGACGATGAATTCATGATTTTCCTACACGTTGAAATTTCTGGAGTGGTGTCACCCGTCAATTCTTCTAACTATAAAAGTAGTATTATAAACCATAAATTAATTAATTAATTAATTATAGGGATAGAATTATTTCCTATCATGAAACAAAACAAAATAAAAAAATGACATACCATTTTTCTCTCAGTCTGTGTAGGTTCGATATACAGGTGTCTGTTGGATAATTATATGCATCCCCTCAAATGAAATCTCGTATCTTAATGTGATATATATTAACTATTCCGTTAGTAATAATATTAAACTTTTAGCGTTATATTACGTAATATGTGTTGATAATTTCTAAAATATCATGAAAACATGCTATACGTTGAGTGTATAGTATACTATAAAACATATTACTCCTCATCACACCTTTTAGAGAATGAGTGATATGCTCAGTTTCTTAACACCTTAGTATGAAATTTAAATCACATTGCTACGATTTCTATTAACTTCTATTAACATGAAGATAAATATTTGTTTAAAGCTTTAAATTGTAAATACAATATATATGGATATATATTCAAATAATAACATTGTGTATCAAGTCCTATTCATTACCCTTGCCTTATAAGTCCTTCGAAAATATTGATTGAAAAAAAAAAATATATAAAATAATATACACTCATTAAAAAAAAAGTTGAGCGTGTAACAAGTACGCGGGGATGAAGGGAAACTTCTTTCAGTCATGCAACTGATATGAGGTATGGGAATAAAATAAAAAAAATACACTACAATTTTATATTCAATAGAACTGTTTTTTTTTTTATTATTATTTATTTTTAACTAATGATACAATGGGCTTATGTTAGCTGAAAATAAGTTATGCACGTTTTTGATTGTACATTATTAAGATATCGTGTGAAAATAGCATCTATTGTGGTTCCTGACCGCGTTGTTGGAATTTTTGGATCATTATTCATTGATAAATTGAGATGTTCACGCAAAAATTGTGTTAATGATTCTGATCTATCCGATGCAAAATTAATATTAAAGTCTCCACTCAGAATCATAGGCAGTTTATCTTCTCCCCTGCCGAGTAATGGTGTACCTTTGGTAGAATAGGCAATCAACGATCTTTTAAAAAAATAAACTATATCATCTATTTTTTGATTTGGTGAGATATAAAGTGCTACAATGATGATGATTGGTTCATTTTGTCTTGAACACTCAGCAACACAAAATTCACCGACTGGAGTAATTTTGGAATTATATAACTTTGATTGTCCTATTGTCATCTCAGTTGATGGAGTGACAATATTAACTATAGCGTCGTTATTATGATATATAGCTACTCCTCCAGATCTGACATTTGGCCGCTTATATTTAATGATACAATTAAAATTAGGTATTATAGTATTCTCGTTTTCGTGTTGCCAGGTCTCAGAGAAAATTAATATTTTCGAATTTTGCAGAACTGAATCAAGAATGTCTGATGAATGAGCTCGGAGACTTTGAAAATTTAAGCTGTAAATTGACAATCCCGGTTCGTCTTTAATAAAATTGTTTATTTGTTTATTTTATTTTTTTATTTACTTTTTATCTGACATAGGTCAAGGTGACGACATTAATAATAACCACTAACGCTATTTTGCGATTTTTTTTCTTTTGTCGATTTCGGTATTGTCGTGCACGTTCTGCATCAGATACAGGCAGATGAACTTCAGCTTGAACGACTACTCGGTTACTTTGACTAGGTTCTTTCGTAATGCATGTACCAGAAGCTTCGTCAGCAATGTTGCCAATTGAATCTGTAGTTTTGAATTTTTTTTTTCGGTAACTTGATCTTAACACCATCTTTTGGCATGTTTGATTTAGCTAAGTTAATAAATATAAAAATAATTAATATTTTAATAATATAATAATATAATAGACTACCGGGTGTTAATAAATTACTATTACATTATATAAGCAGTTGCATTTTAATAGCACATTAAGCCGATATGGCTGACTAGTTAAATATACAATATTTTTTTGTTTTAATAATTCACAAATATAATACCGAATAACACATACAGAAACAGAATTTATATATAAGTAGTTAATAATATAATAATTATGTAAAATGTAACAGTATTCACACAACGTAGAACGACAAACTGCTGGGAAGAGTTGAAGGCTACTAAAATAAAACAAACCACTGGCAAGGGTTGAGGGCGTAATAGTCTATTGACCAAACTTTAAGTTAAATAAAATGACAATCTTTTTTGTTGTAATAATAATTCACAAATATAATACCGATAACATAGATAACATAGAATAACATAGATAACATAGAAACACAGAATTTATATATTATATAAAAAAATCTAATTAATATAATTAGTTGTTATTACATAGGTACTACAAAAATAATAAACTACGTTTCAAATAATTATAAGATTTTAAAAATTACCTTCTAGTAGCCAATAATTTGAATCTTGGTCAATTGCTAACAATTGTTGTCTTCCATACGTTTCCATTTCGTTTTCGTTTTCGAGAAAGGGGTAAATTTTGTTCTTCGTGTACAACAATTTCCTTACGGTTTTTTAAAATTTTGTTTAACGTTCATTGGGGAATTTTCAGAGCTAATGCGGCTTCTCTTTGAGAACATTTATCCAACTTATAATAACGAATGAGTAAATATTTTTTTTCTTTTACTGTCAAATCTTTTCGTTTGGTCGACATTTCAAAAAATACGTCTGATCATGAACTGAATAAATTAAATGACACAAGTACACGTTGGAAAAATTGAATGACATAATTCAACATACAACGATATATTGCCATACTGATAAGTTCAAAAATAAAATGGGTTTTATAAATTAATCAGTTTGAAATACCATAAAAACGATAAGATTGTTCATAAAAGTGATTCAATTATCCGGTACCTAGTGATTCTAATAAAAGGTCAATTTAACATTAGTTACATACAATTTGGTTTGGGATTTTAATTTTTGATTCTAATAAACGGTTGATTCTATAAACCAGAAATCACATTAAGCGGGACCCACTGTTTTACTAACAATAACCTAAGAATGCATTTTAAGGCATTTTTACAGAAAGAAAAGGTAATATTTTTGATAGTATAGCTAAGAACATATTTTTATATAAATTATTGATTATGAGATAAATAATATGTAGTTTTGTCTAAAAAAGATTGTAAGAGAATTAGTTTCATATTAATATTTTTATACAAACATTTCATTACATACCTACCAACCACTTGCTTACTCAGTTAAAAGTTAATATAACGACTAATTGTTTTTCCAGATTTCAAATGTTTAAAAATGTTATCAAATTGAAATAAAATTGATGAAAAATTTGATTACTAATACAACAAGTAAGTACCATTGGATTTAAACTAGTGTCAATTATGAAAATATAGCTCAATTGATCCCTCTTACATACCGTGAAAGATTACAATATATAGTCGGAATGCAAATTTAGTTAATCGTTAGTACATATTGTTGGAATAAAGTAGTCTATTTGATTGAAAAATAAACATTTTTAATTCATAGTAGAAATATGTATATTAAAATGTTGTTATAATATGTTTCCTAGGTAGTAGATAGGTACCTATATTTTATTATTTAAATATTTACTTCTGCCATGTGTACTGACACGTATTTTTTTCATTGATTCGATACAGTAAAATCTGGTTACAAGTTAAAAGTTATGAGTCAATGAGATTTTTTATTCATACAACTTTAAATATTATAAAGTTTATCAAACATTTACATTATAATTCACAATATTAAATTGCTGTATTGAGGTCTAAGAACAAGGTATAAAATGTACTGAAATGTAGCCGATGCTAAGAACATAAAATCATAATAAATTAAAAGTCAGTCACAAATACGAAAAAAAAATTGATGAAAAGGATGGATCGGGTGGTTAATATTTGGGTCGCTAGTTTTCCCTCGCATATACCAAACAATCAATGTGACTGTTGAGCATGACACTGCTGCACACCTTCTTGTCATACGGGACGCCAATTTATACAAATTAGAGAAAATACCATTAGATTACTTAAACAATTAATAAATAATTTAAAAAAGTAATACAAATTAAAAATTATAACATGTTTTAGAGTACAAAAAAAAATTTGATAAAATGTCGGAAAACACTGCAACAGGGCAAGTTAATGATTTTTTTTAATTCAGTTAACTTAAGTTAATATGCACCAATAACAAAAAGTTAAAAGTTAATTAAACTATAGGTTAACTCAGTTGGTTAAAAGTTAATACACACTTTTTGTTAACTTTTTATTACATTTTTTTCCAACCCAAAACTAAATTATAGACTATATTGTTTATACTTTATTCAGTATTTCCATATAAGTTAGAATTGAATGATATACATTTTTAACTTTATACAATTTACAGTAAATATTTTTTGACATGAAAGCGAAATACACTGAAATAGTAAAATATAATAAAATTAAAAACAAAATAAATTAACTTAACTTACTTCTTAAAATGAAAAATTAACTCGTTAATTTCACGTTAATTAAAAAAGACATTTAGTAAGTTAACAGTTAAGTTAATGAAAAGCCAAAAGTAACTAGTTAAGTTAAATAGTTTAAATTAAATTAACTTTTTAACATTTTAACTCGTTAATGTCTAACCTTATTGTTTATTACATCATAATTACGTTCCTCCATAGGGTTGTTATAAAGGCCTTAACCTAAATCCTAAATTACATTATTACCGTTTTCTATCAAAGGTATATTTTCTGTGATGCATAAGTTATGCAACACAACATATGCATTATTATTTTTGAAGCCTTGCTAGGAGAACAATTTAGTGTTCTATGTTTGAGAAGATACTAAAATAAAATTGCACATAATATATTTGTTTAAAAAATATAAATAAAAAAATATAGAAGGCTTACCGAAAACGCATTTTTAGAACTCCAATACATCGTTCAATACATGACTTTGCATTACAAAACCTTTGATAGTTGGATTAAACCTGTACTCAGGAGTTTTAGGCTCAACATTTAAAAAAGGTGTTAACAACCACCCTTGTAGGGGATATCCTGAATCTCCTATACAAACATATAAAACTAATCCAATACCATAATTATTTACCTAATTTTTTTAACATAATGTTAGGTTCAAACATATGAAAAATTATGAATTGAATCCTCGGCCATACACATCTGTCGTGAACTATTATACAACAATATCATTCTAAATGTGCGTGTCTTGTGTAGACCCTGGCCACCTAGCTGATACATTCAATTATTGTTATTTATTTATTTATTCAGCCAAAACAATTACTATTAAATAATATCAATAAAATAAATTAATAATAGCTGATACGAATACCAACTGAGCTATAAGCTCATATCTGGTATACAGAGCTCAACGATATTACAATTCGTTAAAAATAAATACTTATACAATAAAAATATGATATAATTAAATAAACATAACATGATAAAAATAAACTTTAGAAACAAACATTCACATCAGCATTACATATTATAGGTACATATTAATATATTATAAGATATTATGTTTAGACATGTTGACTTTTTCTGATTTTATTGATACACACATTATCATCAAGATCACTAACTATTTTATTTGTTGCCTTTTTTATTTGATTTTTATTAATTATATTAATTATATCATTTGTATTATTGGATTGACTTTCACATTAACTTTTTATTAGACTCGTTATTTAAATTGTTGAAAATAGTTTTCCCCATGTAATTAGGAGAATTTCTAGAACTAGTTAATAAAGTATATGACGGTTTAATGTATTTTCTTGTTCTTCTGTCTATTATTTCTCTAGCATTGAGTGTATGATTCTGTATGGATTTAACTAAAATTTGTCCAATGTATAATTTATAAACAGATAATACATTAGTATGGTTGTATAATTCCTCTGATGGGTATTTTAATGGTAGGAGTAAGCTACTTTTACAATAATTTTTTGTGTAGTATGCAATGTATTGATATCTGCTCTGTTGGTGCCTTCCCAACATGTTATGCCGTATAATAGAATCGAATTATACAGTTCCGTGTAAATTTGTCTTATAATTGATATATCAAGGAATCAAATTTTGTAAAATAATACAGTTAAGCTCCTCATTTTATTTTTGATATTATGTAAATGTTTTGACCATATTAAGTTAAAATCCATTGTCACTCCTAAATATTTGAATCATAATACCATTTTAATTGATTTGCAACTACAATTTGTCATACTAGTTCCACATTTATGTATTATAAATTTATATCCGACAGGTAACTGTGAACGTATAGTAAATATTGGAATGCAAACTGATTTGTTTATGTTAAGTAATAACAGATTTTTTTCCATCCAGTCATAGATATGCCGTAAATCAATTTCGACAGTATGTTTTAATTTTTCCCAATTATCTTCGAAATTAGCTAGTGCTATGTCATCCGTGATCATGAATAATTTACCTTAAATAAAGATACAGGTATAGAGTTAATGTATATTAAAAACAATATAAGGCCTAATGATGTACATTGAGTGACTCCATAATCTTTAACATGACAATGATTACTGTAATAAGGTCTGATAGTGGTTAGTTGTTGTCTATTACTCAGATAACTGGTAAACCATTATTTGCTTGCGAGTTTATTAAACTACCTATAATTGTACAATAATCTGTTATACTAGTCTTAATTACTGCACCAATGAGATTAACATTTCTACTAAATATGTGGTCAATACAAGTGTCGTAACCCACTCTAGTATGCGTACATATTTGAGAAGAAAAACCGTTGGACCATAGTATATTAAAATAGTTTTCGGTTATGAGAGAAGTATCTTTTTCTAAAATGTCAATGTTTATATTTCCAATCCATATACAATTTTTTCATATAGGACCTGAAGTCATTATGGTAGATAGTTCAGATAAGAAAATGTTTTTATTAGTTTGAGGTGAACGATATGTAGCTAAAATTGTTATTGGCATGTTACTTATCTTTAAGTCTAATTGTATACAGCTTGCTTCTGAGAACAATTGAAGTTGATTAACAGATATATTATGTTTATTATTTGTATATATTAGGACACCATCGTTTTGATTAAAATTATTTTCACTTTTATAACTCGAAAAGCCACTTAGGTTTTGGGGAGTAAATTTTGTACTATTCCAAGTTTTACTAAGGATAATTATGTCTAAACATTTTAATATGTCGTTTATCAAACACCAACATTTGTCTATATTTTGATTATAAGACCTAATATTCATGTGTAAAACGTTCAAATTGTTACTCTGTATATCCATCAAATACTCATATATATCTTCATTTACTATATTTCCATAATTGTTTGTGATATAAGAGTCTATAAAGTGTGAATTTATTTCAATCATTTATAATATTTATGAAGTAAAAAAAAGTTCCTTAGTCTATACTAATGATATATTAATATATTATTAATTTTTATAATTATGAAACCTTGATAAGAATGTGTGTTTACAAAACGAGTGTTGTATAGAACTGATGACTGTCTAATTAGCATACTTTTTATGCTAGAAATATGTGTTGGATTGTATGGAACAAATCCCTTTTTATAAAAAAAAAAGAACGAGAAAATGAGAGTTCTTTAAGGAATAATAACAATATTTTTCGTTTCTTTCTAGTTCCAATAGTTTGCACAGATACGTAAATAAATGAAATTAAGATATATATTTTTTTTAATGTGTATAATATATTGCCAATTAGTGATCGTTATCGAGTACGGATGTTAATTGTTACTCATTAGTCATTAGTCACTTTATTATTATTTTTCTTAAGTTATAAGTTATAATTTATATAGAAATGTGAATCTATACAAAATATAATTGTTTATAACAATAAACGATATGTAGACCAGCAATTTAATTTTGAAGAAAATCTCAAAATTGAATTATAAAATATGTACCTACTTGTAGGTATATATAATAATTAAAAATTTAAGAAGTATGCATTTGAAAAAAAAAACATTAATGATTAAATAAGATTTATATTGAAATTATTTAAAAAAAAAAAAAAAAATTGATGCTTTTTAGTGCATTATTCATAATTTTTAGAGCATTCTCAAGCAATTTTATTAGGGAATGAAAATCTCAGCCCTATAAGTGTACCATTATATATTTATACAATTTTTAATATTTTACTTAATACTTAATACGATAAGAAAAACAGTTTTCTGAAATTTTTTTCTTTTCTTTGAGATAATCGATCAATTGACATAAAATTTTAACTTTCTTGGTCAACCACGTATTCTTTTAATGCAACAATTTTATTTTATTTGTATTTGGATACAGTTTATTGTGATATATCCCAATATCGTTTGCGTTTTTTGGGAGTATTCAGGTCATCAGCTTTAAAATCACCAAATACCCATTTTCTTTCCCTGTAGACACATTATTAATAGTATTAGTTTAAATAATAATACAACTTAACAATAAAAAGTGCTATAACTAAATAAATAATATTAATTACATGGGCTTATTGGAGGTATTCGTCATTCTTTTGGAGTTACTGGTACTTGAATATCCAAAATGGAAGTTTCCATGACATCGACAAAAGATAGGCTAGTAATATCTAAATCACCATAGAGTTCACCTAAGTAATTATATTAAGGAGAAAAATTAAATAATATTATACATTTATAAGTATATAGTTAACATAATGGAGTATAATGTAGAATAATATAATAACTTACAATCATTGAAAACTGGCTCACATTCTTCATCATCAAACAACAGGGAAACTGCATCTTTACAAAATGAATATTATGTTGGTGTAACTTCTATAACTTCAACAATACCAAAACTATAATTCATCTTTAATGGTGTAACTTCCATACCATCAACAGTAATAGGTGTAGTTACACCTATGGAAATTTCCATAACATCAACAATAGATGGGCTAGTAATATCTGAATCACCATCAAGTTCACCTAGGGTAATATTATATTAAGCAGAAAGATTTAATAATATTATACATTTATATATAAACTAAGGATACAGCTAATATAATGGAATATTAACATTCAGTTTTTAAACACAATGTTTATATAGCATTAAATTCTGCTTTTAATTAATTTTATTTATCAAATCTCAGTGTCTCCATTGCTATTATCTATTTGTAAGTTTTGCATTGTAATTTATTATACTTCTGTACAATTGTTATAATTTC
>NC_042493.1:100483413-100489420 GCF_005508785.2 Acyrthosiphon pisum
ATACCAGTTTATTAATTATAAAATAAAAATAAAATAATAACTTACCATTATTGAAAATATATACACATTCATCAACGTCGAATAATGAGGGTACTGCATCTTTACGTAGTGAAAAGGATGTAGATCTAGTGGTTTTCAAAAAATCAATTGCAGCAAAATGTTTACTACATCCAGTTTAGAATTTGCTAATTTTAAAATTAGGATAATATGCCATAATACGGTCTAGCCATATACGCCAATGTTCTTCTGATGCTGGAAACCTAATTAATAGCAAAATCGTTATTAAAAATACAATATAATATATTGTATATTTACTTGTTTAGTTCAACATTGTGTTGTTTTGATGCAATAATTTTACAAAGTGGAATTGAGCACATCATAACCATTTTGATGAAATACATGTAACAACAAAAAAAACCGTTCAAAAATGGCAATAACAATAAAACAACACAGTACTACTAGTTACAATTCAAAATGTAGTTTATTTTACTTTTAAAAAATACGTGAGCAGTAGACGCTTGGCATATTAAAAAAACAAATTTTTAATCTTTTTAACTTTTTATCACTCACTTTTTTACCTATCAGTTATAGGTCAATGTTTTTTATCCATAATGCTTATCAATTATAGTCTTGAAATAATCAAATAAATATTAATTTTTTTCTTCCAAGATACTGATTTTTGCTTATCACATGTCTGATTTTTTTGTACTTAAGGCGCAGTTTTTTAGTTAATAGGTACGCGGTATCGAATTTGGGTCAACAACAATTTTTCCGCGTTAACAGTATTGATACAATTCAGAATATTTTTTTAATAAATAAAATATAAACAATAGCAATATCACATTACTTAATTGTATTCATATAAGTACAATACAATTATAAATTATTTGTGAAATTATATTTATTTATATATATTTATATAATGCTATATAATGACCAACCATAATAAATAGTAATAATATGATATAATTAAATGTGTAAAAAATGTTAGTATAATAGTTGGTTTATTTTTAAATGTTTTATTCAAAATCATTATAGTTAGGAATAATTAATATATCAATGTGATTAACATAATATGTACCAACCCAAAATAATATTGGACTGACCTAAAATGAACACAATATATGCAACATAACATCATAATATGTATCAACCCATATGCCTCTGAAAATTGAACAAAATTATTAAACTAGTTCCTTCCAAGAACTGGATTAATGTTATTTCTTTTACTATTATAGGTATTAATACTACTACTACTACTACTACTACTACTACTACTACAACTACTACTACTACTACTACTACCACTACTACAGTAAGTTAAATTCATTTTTGAAAATATTTTTAATGTAAAAGTTTCAAGTATGAATGAATAGTATTTTCAAATTACAACAAATTAACTAAAAAACATTATTTTTGGTGCCTTTCGTCCAAATTTGAACTTAAAAATTACTATGTTTATGTATTTTGATTGGTTACAGAATGAAATATTTATGAAAATCATTGTTTTACATTTTGTTATAAAAATTGAACAATAGTGAACGCCTTACATTATTGCCTATTCATTTTGTTTTATTGATTTTTATAAGCTTAATAAGCTTTGTCAAAATATTAATTTTCTTTTTTTATTTACTTTTTAATCTCTGAGACTAGTGTTTACTTTCTAGCATTGTGCCACTTTCCTCATTAAAAATGGAATGTATTATTCTAATTGTTTTAGTTACAATTTTACCATTGAATTTTTTAACATAGATATATGCAAACATATTAATACATTGATTCTATTCTTTTATGAAATTAAGAAGAAAGTTGATAGAACAAAGAGAAGTAGTTTTTTAATAAATTATCCCATAATATGGTTAGAGCACTGTAAATGTGAATTTTGATTCAAAATTTTTCATTTATTGTTTAATTCAAATTTGTGCTTTCATTGTTTACATTAATCTATAATAAAATTGCTTACCATTATAACTTTAGATACAAGTATGTTTCAACTCTCCACCGCTTTTCTCTACCAAAGTGAATACTCATCGTACATCTAAACTTCTGTCACATAGAAATTTTTATACATGTTTTGAACTCTAACCTAAATCTATATGATACTTCTTTCATTTTACTGATTGTCTTTGTCTTCTGCATTTATTACGAGTATATATACTTTTGTAATACTCATGGTCAAACAAAACCTATAAATAAAAAAAATTAAGACTTAAGGGACCATTTTAACCAATAAGAAATTAAAACCTAGTACTATCAAAATATAAGTTTTTTACAAATGCTTGAAGATAGAAAATGATTCATTAGCTGTGTTACTGACCTGTTAGTATGCAAAATAACTGTTATTTTTATTCAAAATCTTATTAACAACATATACATAAATAATTATATTCATTATTATATACTGGCACTGTAATATAAAAATAAGTATTTATTTTTACTAAGATCGAATTATAGTATATATAGTTTTTGAAAATTTGTAATAATATTTTTATTAACCTGTAATTGAAAATACTTTGATGTTCTTAACCTGGCATGATCAAACTCTAGTTGCTTATCAGAATGTTCAAGAGCTTTGTTGTTTGTCTGCCGGTGCCGTAATAGCTTGTTCAATTAATTGGTTATACAATTGTTTGGATTTATTATTATTGCAATTCAACAAAATTTTCACATCATTCAAACATACCTACCACCTATTAATTAAAAATGATTTTATTTCAAAACAAATTTTGTCATACCAATAATTAATTACCATTTAATACATGGACCAGATCCTACTTGTTTGCATACAACTCGACCACAACCCAAACAGTTATTTACTAAACCATGTCTAGATGCTCGAAAATTACAATTGCGACGACCTTTAACGACTAATACAAAATTTAATAAATATTAAAATATAAAAAAAAGATACATTTTTACCTTTAAAAAACACCTCTTGTTGATTAACACCTTCATCTGTATAAATGTTGACATATTTGTTGTTTTTTGGTTTGGATTCTTTTTTCTGTAAATATAACTAATGTATTTTAAGATATGAAAATGTACTTTTTAAATTATTAAAAGGACATGTAAGTAGGTCAGATATAACAATAATAATATTAACAAATATATTTTATTACTATTATATCTTAAATAACATTAAGAAAGAAAAAACATGGTTCTACATTGTCTTTACAAAGGAACAATTAGTGGTATAATGAGTAGAATAAACTGGTACAGAGAAAATTAATTAAACATAATTTGTGGAGACAACTAAGGAACTTACAAATTAGTTAAGTTAAGAAGAGAAAAGGTCTATTAATTTAAAAAAGGATAACTTTGGCTGTGCAATATCGTTTTTAATTTTTAGATATCAAACTACAAAAAAGTTATTCAAGTTTGAAAAAAACAAACAATAAGAACTTTTTTCGAATAAGTGATATCAAAAAAATAAAAATGATATTGCACGGCCAACGTTCTTCTTTTTATGTAGTAAACATTTTGTTTCTTAGTTATGACTATAGGCTGTTTTTCCTATGGTGAACATTTGTAAGACGGAGACAACACATGCAGGTGTTGTATCCTTTTAACATCCAACATTTTATCTAGAAAAACGAAAGCAAGATTGTATGTAAGTCCTACTCATGTATGGTGACAAAGCTTAGACAATGACAAAACAAATAGAGAGAAAATTTGACAAATTTCGATAACATGATATGGAAGAAAATAAATAATTCTAATATTGATAGAACAAAGATGATCTGGCGGAAGAAATATAATAGAGAGCTGTATGATATGTTGAAACTACTACCAGAAAAAGATATTATGTATTTCTTTTAATTTAAGTACTCAAGGCTAGTACTATAATACCTATTTTAACATTTTTTAAAGCAACAAATTATAAATATATTTTACCTTTTTCAAAATAAAAAGTATCCAATAAAAATATATTAAATAATTTTCAATAAACATAACTATTGATTACTAGTTATGAATGTTTTTCGTGGATCTTCTTTTACAGAGGATTTTGGATTTTTCTGGTTTTAGGGTATTCTGAACACTAGATGTTGGTTTTTGGTTGACTAAATGAAGAATTCAAGTAAGGGTTAATCAAAAAATAATAAACAGAAAAAAAATTAAATTAAACTTACAAATTCAATAGTTTTTTTTTAAAAATCTATTAAGAACTGTAATTTAATATCTAATGACGAATTACAGAATTCATCAAGTTCTTGTTCTGACTGCATGGATATTATGTGTCTGCAGACAAAAACTGTATCATCCGACGAAAATTAGTTTCTAATGGAAAATAATAATTAGAGTACATACTCAGGCACCCAGCCATGTAAGTTTGTACTTCTGCCAGTAGTAAAGCAGTAATTTTATCACAGATCCACCGAGTAAACTTTTGTTTGAAGTAGTAGTAGTTACATAACAAAGTAAATAATTTTAGTAAATACGACTGAAGGTTAAAAATTGTAAGTTTGAACTAGCAGAGTATTTAATATTTACAATAATTGTCACAACTCACAATATTGTAATTGAAAATGTATGATAAGAAATATATTTGATAAGTTGACTGGTTAGCGGATGGTTGTCTGAAAAATAATAGTAATGATTATCATATACCTATTAACAGTTAATATTAACTGTTAATAGGTCTATGGGTTATATGATGGTTAGTGGTTACCCTGTGACCAACAGTTGGTCATAAGTCTATGGTCATAAGGGCAAAATTCTGTTGTGGTCTTATCGCGTTGGCATTACGTACAAACTACAAAGACCTGGAACTACAAAGTAGGTAACCAACAATTCTGTTTTATCAATCGTAACGGGTGGGTCGTTTTTTGTTTCTTCAGTTTAATTTTTTTTTTTTTTTTTGTTAACTGTTTTTCACGTTCGCGTTTGGGTACGTTGACCTCATCGTTCGGTCGAAGTTCGTTATCCCCGTCGTGCCGTCACTCGTTTACATTTTAACTTTTAACAGTGGTTGTAATCATGGCGCCACGTCGTCGGTCTTTGTGAGTTCGGCGTTCCATGTTCGCCGGCACCGTCACCGCGTCATCGGTCAATACCGACCAGGCAAACCGCTCGTTATCGCGGTATACTAACCGGACGCCATCTTCCAAGTCTTGTGGCCGACAAACACCACAATATTCACAAACCGCACAAAGCAATAGAAATTGAAAACTCTGGTTCGTCGATCGTAGGTCGGCCGGTCGTGTTTTTTCAGTATTTAGTTTCTCTGGTCTCGTTTTGCGTTCGGTCGATGTCCGTTTTCCCCGTCGTGTCTCGTCACTCGTTTAACGTTTTAACTTTTAACGGTGGTCGCAATGATGGTCGTTCACTTGTTTGTCGCACGTAATGGCACATAGGTAGTTCGAACGCGAGTGCTTGGGTGTTTGGCTTTTTTTCCTTTACCCCTGCTGCGACGTGGAATTGTTTCTCCCGATTCACGTTACACGTCGTTATTTTGTTTACAACGCCAAACAGTCAGCCTACTTTCACCTGGACACTCATCACAAGTAATTATTACCTATTCGTTTTTGTTTATTAATTATAATATGTCGATGATACATTCACGATTACCTGTATAATATTATTATTCATTATTTTGTATGTGATAGGCGTTAAGAGCACTCGCTACACTTGGTCCAAAAGTCCGTTATGAAAAGAGTTTGACATATAGGTAGACCGGATTCAATTTTTGATTATCAGGCTAAAAGTTCGAGCACATTTTGACTGTCGGACATGAAGTCTGAAAATACACAATTGTCTGATACATTTTTATTTACAATTCGAACTACTTAAAAATCGTACTTTAGTACAGAACAGAATTGTGTATAGATAATTTTTAGATTCTGAGTGGAACGATGAATGTATTGATTTTACAATGATGTGTTGTTTTTTTTTTTTTTCGTGTCTGTATACACGATAAGTAGTCGAAAATAATGCTACGATTTTCAACTTCAGTATCTTTGTTTCGATCAGAAAGTGAATATCGGTTGGTGCATTGGGGGAGGTCAAA
>NC_042493.1:100489470-100496702 GCF_005508785.2 Acyrthosiphon pisum
AATTTTGACTGAATGTTTATCTTAGCATTTTCTATACACCATAACATTTTCAAAATATTTTGATTTATTTTGAGCTCTTTACGGACATTTTCATTTTCCATTTTTTTTTAGTTTTTTTTCTAAAAATATCAATAAAATTTTATTTGTTGGATAAAAAAGCTTGAAAATTTAATAGAAGGCTCCTAGTTTATTGTTTCAAAGGCAGATGAAAAATATTAAAAATCGTTAGTCACAGTTTTTTTTTATAAGCATTTAAAGTTCAAAAAATGACATAATATGGAAAAACCACGAAAATTTGCAAATTATTTCGAGTTAGAAATTCATAAAAATTTTTCTTTTTAAATCTAAGATATGAAAATGTTATACAAGATTTCTTATAAGATTATCTACCTTTATCAATGCAACACACCTCCTCGGCTTGTCAAACCCAGTGGCTGTCGATATTTATACCTAACTCTATCCAGTTAAGGAGTAGTTGGTTGGCTATTCCCACTACACGAACCGGTCCTTAGATCCGGGTTGTTGAATTGATATAAATAAAGTTTTCTGAGTTATATTTTACAGGTCCTAGAAACTTATGACCTGCGTTCATAGACTAACACAATTAACACGATATAGCAACGAATACAATGTTTTATTCAAGACTAAAATAATTATAATATTATAACCAATAAAATACACTATCACCTGAGTAACCCTGTTCTTAAGGGTAGTATATTGAAGATAACAGGAGTAGCGGAGTACGAGTCGAACAATATTGAATTATTATAATTTAACTATTAGGTACGTTATTATATACTTAAAGTTAATCAATTAATTACGTTTAATAATATTGTAAATATGACTATAGTAGACTGATGTATAGTCTCTATTTCACGGTTCAAAACTCGACTGGCTGCTATGCCAATAATATATAGGCTCGTACTCTACGTTCCTGTTTTCTGTTTACCTAAGCAAATTCGCCGAGTGCGACATAAATGACGAGTCAGTAAACTGCGAATCGTTACATCAAACAAAAAATATCTATAAGAAAGTCAAATTAAATTTTTATGATCGTTTGAAATTCAAATTTTTACAACATTGGATATTCACTCGATTTCTCATGTAGTGATTTCCTTATTTTGTTGTAATTCAAAAACGAATAACTGCAGATACATGAAAATTTTACTGAATGTTTATATTAGCATTTCCTATACACCATACAATTTTGAAAATATTTTGACTCTTTTTGAGCTGTTTACGGACGTTTTCAGTTTTCAATTTTTTTAGTTTTATTTTCTATAAATATCAATAAAGTTTTATCTGTTGGGCCAAAAAGTGTATAAATTTAATACAAAGCTCCTGATATATTGTTACAATATCAGTTGAAAAATATTAAAAATACATAGGCACAATTTTTTTTTATAAGCATTTAAAGTTAAAATCTTGACAACATTTACCAAATTTAAAATTGAATAATTATTTTGTAGTTAAAAATTTATAAAATGTTCAACTTTTATATCTAAGGATTGAAAATTTAGAACAAGATTCTACGTAAATATTTAATTCTGTTACCAAAAATTCTAAGAAATACATAAGCACAGTTTATTTTTATACTAATTTTAAGTTCAAATTTGGACGAAATTACATATTAAAAACCTAGGATAACTATTTTAGTTATTTTGTTGTGATTGTATAATATTATTCGTGGGTACTTGAAACTTCTAAAGTATACTATTATATATCTATGATAGTACCACGGTTTTTTGTTGATGTATAACGCGTTATAACTTATAAGTACCTAATAGATATTATGATATGATTAATTTCGAATTTATTATAGGTACCTATTATAGGTCAATTTTTTTTAAATACTATAGACTATAATATAATATTATGTCTTATACCTAGACTGACATACCGTCTCCGCTCAGAATCGTTTTTCTTATACAATGATATTATATCATTGAATTTAATTTTAATACAATCCATTATACATTAACCCATTTGTAACCTACTGTAAAGCAAAGCAAAATCCACTTACCCACCTTTTTAATATATATATTTCGTTTATGTGAAAAATTGAAAAAAATTCCGTATTTTATGTAAGACTTTATTTTATATATTGGTAAACAAGAGCAAGAGAACATTTTTAAGTTTAAATTTTGACGAACTTTGTTAAAATCACGAACATTTGAAAAATATATTTTATAAATATTAATTTTAAAATTTATGGGGGCATGGAACCCTAGATAATAATCTTACCTTTAAACTTTATAAGAGGTCAATTCACTCTAAATTTTAAATCAACAGAGCTACGCACATGTTTTGTTGAGTGTAAAATTTTCGATGTTACGTACTTGTAAGACGGCGAAAACACATACGGGTATCACGTCCTCTTAGCTCCTCACATTATGTATTTCTTACTGAAACCTAATACTAAAAATATTTAAGCCCAATTTTTATTGATATTTAAAGTTCGAATTTCGCGGTGTGAGGATAAATTATATCCCCCCCAACATGTACACAAAATTGAGGCCGATATTTAGATATTTTGGCTTTTCAAAATATTTTTCGCTCAACTAAATTTTAGGACATCGACGCCACTGTTAATATTATGAAACATTAAAAAAATTTAATTTCATTTATAAGCCCAGGACTATAAAAAATCTATTCCAAAATAATAATACAGTTAAATCAAAATTGTCGTTTTGCAGTTATGCAAAATATGAGTAAAGATATAACACATATTCAAAAAATTGAAACAAACTTTCCAATGACCCCAGACTTAAAATAAAAGTAAGATTTTAAAATGCTGTTGATAATATTCTAACTTGAATTTAATACAAATTACTATTTAACGACAACACCAATCATTGAAAAAAATTAGTATTTTTACTAATTCACTATTGATATTTTTAAATGAAAAATTTTTTTAATACTTTATATTTAGCAATTACTTTGTAGTAATTAATATATGTATAATTAATCACATACCTACTTACTATTTTTTTTAAAATCTTTATTTGATTTACACAATTTAAACATGTTTTGTAGGCATATGTATTAAACACAACAATATACATTGATCTTGTAAGTTGTAATGATTGATGTTGTCACCTCATTTAAATTAATTATAAAATATCACAAAAATTACAAAACATTAACACTAGTACAATTTTTAGTTTTCAATAAATATCATTGGTATTGTGCAGTTAGTCCAAATAGATTTTTTTCCACTCCTTTACAATTAACTTGATTACCTACAACATTTGTTTGTCAATATAATAGTTAAATAATATTACAGTTTAAGTGTATACTTACTTAATTTATTTTGTAGTTATATTTTAATCCAATATGTGAAGCATTATTTAATTTTTCACTGTTACCTAAATATTGGTATTTTTAAATGCAATTAGAAATAGCAGTATGAATATCATATTAACACAGAGGATCTTCCAAATTGTATGTGATAGTAGATTTCACTATGGCTTATTTAAATTCCAATTTGGAATCATAATATAATATATTATATTATATTATAATTATTATATGTATGAATCATTGTATATTCACTTTTTTTTATGAAAAAGTGAGATCAAATTATATGTCTATGTATGTTTGTTGTAAATATAGATTATCTTGGACCATCTATTTTCCAAATTGAAATACCAAAACAAAAAAAACTCTTCAATAACTGACAGAAACATCTTAGTTGTTAGTAATATTTATATGTAGTGCTATGCCACTTGATTGTATAGCTAGGTATTTATTATCTAGTAGGTACCAGTGAACCATAGACTAAGCATTTAAACAACAATTGTAGATGTATAAATGAAAAACTGAAATCAAAAATAAGTTTAAACTTAATCACATATTGTATCATTTATTTAATTGTAGAAACTATCAACTAGTAAAACTTACCAACAAATTGTACATAATAATATGTATCTACTCATCAAGTATCCAATTGACATGCAACTAACCAATTTAGGTACTTTATTTAAAAAAAAAATGATATTATGTATGTGGTAGATAAGAAAAAATACATACAAGATCTTTGTACTTAAACTTTATTTATAAAAAAGTGCATAATTCAAATTTAAAAACTTAAAAATGTGAAATATTAAAAAGTAAAAGTTTATTAACATTAACGATTCAAGATCACGATTTAGTCAAATCATTTAAAGTATTTGCACAATTCAATTATGAATTATTTCTTATAATCTTACAAGCTTAAAACAATAAATATAACCTAACAACCGTTTATCTACTCAACGTATTTTCATGTGCTTCACGATAACCTGGTAATAGGTATACTTACATATTATCATGTAACCATGAACCATGATAATATTATAGATATTATCTGTAATCGTGGTAATTGTGCACAGAACAAAATTAACAATACAGCTGATCTATGATCTATGATTTTTACCTAATCGTGAATCAGCCTAATCAGGCATCACCGTATTGTTTCGTACCCGTAGCCCGTAGGTAATAGGTATTTTGTAGTGGTCAGTGGTGACAAGAGGATTACACGCAAGTATGCGTCATATACTCATATGACAAGTGACAGTAATGGTCCAATTACTTATAATAAATACTTGTAGTGAGTAGGTACAACGGTTATCATCGATATACCTTGACGTCAAACAATATCGAATTTATTACTTATAGCTTCTGGTCTTTGTAATTGATAAGTATTATTATGACCAATACTGCAAACACCTTCAGTGGGGCGATCTGCGCGAACCTTGCCAAATGGGACTTATAAAATACATTTAGGGGCACAACTTAAGTTTACAGTACTCACTGAATTGATCTAAAAAATGAAATATCTTTTACCCTAAGGCATAAAAATCCTAATTGTTGCGGTATCTACCGATTAGGTGTAACACATTAACACACAAACAGCTCCCGAAACGGCTGAGACACGATTGAGCATAAAACACCTTTTTTGCGACACGATTGAGCATAAATTGTCGGCGTATCAAAGGAAATTGAAATACAAAAGAAAACCAACACGATTGAGCATAAAAAGTTCTGCAACGTTGCCATTTTCAATTTTGAACTGTATTATACAAAAATATTTATTTAAATAATTATAATGATTCAAAATAAAACATGGCGAAAAATATCATGTTTTCATAGTCAATCTGTAATATACCTAGTCACATTATTCAAAATATTTATAAATCAATAGTAGTCACATTATAATACAGTATATAATAGATATTTTTGATAATAATGAAATAATAATAATAATAATAATAGTTATGACTTATGAAAATAATAAAATCAAAATATTTATAAATCAATAATAGTCTCAATAGTAGTCCGGAATAGTACTCCGGAACTAATTTATTAATCGATAACATTGTTGATAAAGTTGTGGGGCTCGGCTCACGGCTCGCGTCAGATATCATAATAATTGGTGTAATAATACGTGAAAATAATAAATTACAAAATTTTGGCAACGTGAATTTGGCAACATCGCATAAAATATTCTATGCTCAATCGTGTTGCTAAAAAGGTCTATGCTCAATCGTTTTATGCTCAATCGTGCTTTACCGCACGAAACTACCCAACTTTGAGGAGTTATATCTCATCAATGGATTAATGAAAAATGAACATTTAAACGCGATAATTCATATAAAATTGCTTTATTAATTTATGAAATTAAAAGTATAGCTTACCATTTGAAAATCAAAAGTTGATAGTGTTTTTCCTAATAAATATAAGGGTGAAAAATATAAAAAAATTATATAATTCTAGAACAGCGTAGATCTAAAATTTTGAAAAAAAAAAAAATTTGAAAAAAGTGAATACTTTTTGAGGTAATGAGTGTTTTATGCTTAATAAATCACCCGGTATTATTACATTATTATAAAAGTATGATAATAATTACGTAGGTAATTAATTTATTTATTTGGGCGAAGGCAACAGTTTTATGATGGGATTGCATCAAACAATTATTTAAACCTAGTACAATGTGTTCAACGTAGAAATTACTATGTGCTAATATTGTGCCAATTTCTTATCATATTTGGAGCCGGGCGTTGTACTTAATACTGATTGAATTGTTGTCAGAATTACGTACAGCATATCAATCAAACCAACATTTTTTAATTGGCCACTCAGGACAATTTTATATTTAGTATCGCTAAAGAAGAGTATAATATGACATTTCATTAAATTAAATCAGTCATTAACCAACAGTTAAATTCTTCCACGACTGTCCTAACTCACATCTAGCACAAAATGAATAAACAAACATATGAAAACGCAGCAAAATAAATTTTAAAATCGTGTATTTACAAGGAATTAAGTATGGAATAAAATACTTAAACTATATCATACTTTTAAAACGTATCTTTCATATTTTGTCTGCAAAGTCGGTAAAACTATATGACGGGAACATCACTGAGGCGGCGAACGGTCACGATAAGTAGATGACTATGCTGAGGGCGGCGGCTTTGAGCGCGGTGATGACCCACGCCATGACACTTGTTATGCTCAGGAACGCGAGATATGCCGGCCAGTATACGGTGAACAGGACGAACAGGTTCAATATGCACAGAAAGGCCGTCTCAAGGAAGAACATTGGGGTGCCGGGAGTCACGCAGTTGGCACAGAACGTTTGGGTCCAGCGGCCGGAGATGAACTGTGTGGACCGGAGGGCGATGACGATGGCGCTGAGCATGATGACGGCTATGGCGCCCGCGGCCTGCCGGGCCTTGAGCACCATGTACAGGAACACATCGACGAATGGACACGTCCGGACGACGATGCCGCCGCTACTGCCACCACCGCAGCAGCCGTTGGACTTGGGGTCCCCTGAATTGGCGGACATCAGCCAATCGTCAAATTCGTCGGTCGGTGACGGTGGATCCTTAATGTGGCCGATCGAGTGGCACAAGTTGCGGGCCATGTGCAGATATTCGAGGATATCGAACGATGATTGTGATTCACATGGTATTTTCGGTGGGGACGACATTATATTTTATTTCCAATATTATTTCTATTGAGAACGAGATATTAAAAAACGAAACTATTTTAGCAAGTCTATATTAGCAAGTCTGAGCGATTGATATAGCCTATAACGAGCGATCGTCGTGGTAATCTAGTTGCCTGTCAACACAACAAGACATAAAATAAACACGAAATAGAATAGAGAACTATGATTAACCTAATCCCTCCTATTTACACCCATTGTATCTGTTAAGTATTTTGGACGCCAAGTTGAAGCC
>NC_042493.1:100496752-100501995 GCF_005508785.2 Acyrthosiphon pisum
GCACTTGTAAGACGGAGACAACACATGTGGGTATCACGTCCTCATAATCAGTTATAACTTAGAAAATTACATTACTTTTTCTAGATACGATGGGTGTCTGTTTTCTTTGTGATAAAAAATTGGACGGAAGAAGTACACAAGTGTGTTCAAGCAGAACATCATACAGTAATGTACCATTCCCAGAAAAAATTGCTGAGTTTATGGGAGATGAAGTTGTGGTTATTGTAACTACTGCTGATCACATGTGCAAGAAATGTACCGCACATTTGAATCATATAGACGAATTGGAAAATGTTCTGAAACTTGTTAAAAATGCATTTTTTTCATGTATACAAAAGAAATATGGAATATTGCCTCCTGATCAGGCTGTTAAGAGTGTTGAGGTAAAGATAGAATCTAATTAGAAACAAGCTACATAATATTAACTTGTTATATAAAAAAATATCTTTTTATTTTGTAATTAGATTGTCAATAGACACTTAAAAGCAGAGGAACAGCTAGAACAGCGTAAAGTACCAGTACCTAGTAGTCTGAGAGTAAGAGTTTCTCCCGCTGTAACTACTGCTGCAGTTATTACTCCGGTCCAAACTCCATTAAAATTGTTAAAAACACAACATAAGCAGCAACAACAACGACCACCAACTCAACAAAAAAGAGCTAACCTAATGAAAGAATACAAGTGTACTTTTTGTGGATTCCAATCAAAAGAGCTTGGGCGTGTTCGGTATGTACATGATTTAATATTATATCAAAGTTTTTATTTATACTTTTAATTTAGATTCCACCTGCGCACCACTCATGGGAACAATAAAGAGCCTGAAAAACCTATTCTTAATCAAACAGTGGCAAATGCATTAACAATGGTAAGTGTTAGTTATAGTAATATGCGCTTTTATTGTAAATATGTTTGCCATTCATATTTTAATTTAGTTGTAAAAACTTTCATTACTACTTTTACACTTCAAACTTTTCTATAATAATATGCTTAGTTAACTACACTCAACTAATTGTATTTGTTTATCATTTTATTTCATAAGGTCATAATTTAAAAATATATAGTACTGATGATTTAATTTATTGATTTTTAATTTTAAAAGAATTTCTTTCAAGTTTCAATAATATAATATTATGCAACTCATTTACTATTATTATGAACACAGTTAATAATATAACACACAATTTTGATTTGATCTCTTTATTTATATAAATTTAATTATATAAAATATTTAATTTTATTTAGGTACCGCAACAGAAGGAACAAATTTATAGATGTCAGGTATGTTCTAAAACCTTTGATTGTCAAATTAATTGTCTTGATCATATTCAGAAAGACCATAATCAGCCAACTCCGTCAACTTCAACTGGAGTAAATTAAAAATTAAATATTTTAACAAATCTTCATGTTTTAATTATTTTATTTTATTTTTAGGAAAGAGAAACTGAAGATTCTTGCCTGGTTAAAACTAAAGCTATAAAACTGGAACCATCGAAGACTCAAGAAAATAATCATCAAGCAGACTCTATGGACGTAGATGAAAATCAAAAAGATGACAAAAGCACTGTCAATATGGATATGATGTTCAATGACTATTTCCCTACTCAAGGATCTGCAGATGTTAAACAAGAAAAAGATAATGAAAAATCTCAGAAATATAAGCCTATAAAAGAAGCCAAATGGAAAATAAAACCTGAGCCTGCACAAGAAGAAACTTCTGACGAAGAAAATGAAGAGAATAAAGAAAATATAACCATGATTAAACAGGAAGAAGCTAATCAAAAAACTCCTTACGTTATTAAGAAGGAAGTGAAAATATGGAAAACAAAACTGGAGACTTAGACATAGAATCAATGTAGCGGCAATCAATAATGATAATCCTACCAAAAATGAGGATACAGAAAACAAAGCTAAAGATTTATATAACTTATTTGAAAGTTCATAATCACTTTTATATTAATTATAAGCTCCAGTTTCACCATTTAAAATTAATTTTTTTAAATGGAATTAATTTAGTGGCATAATTTAGGACACTGTATTATTTATTATAATAGGTATTAGAAATTAAATCACCTTTTTTTGGAAAATTAATAAGATAAAGAGTACAATAAACAATTCTATTTTATGAACTACTTAAACTTGTATAATAACTGATAATTTAAATCAAATTAACATAATGCTATAATATTTAAAAAAAAACTTACAAACAATGAGTTAGTTTCTAACTAACTAACTAACTAAATATTGTATGATATTTGTGAACTTATAATATATTTTAACGATGTACCTAATTTATTAATAAACATTAATTTTCAACAATCATAAATGTGTTAAAGGATATTTGCAGACATCTAAATATGCATACATTGTTGTTATAGTTTTATAGTTTTTGTTAAACCAATAATGATGACAACTTAATTAGCATACTGTAAAATATAAAAATGAAATTCAAAAAGCCTTATATATATTTTTATTAGTAGCTAGTCATTTTTAATTTTGTTCATTATTTGTAAGCTAATACATCTTAAAATTTTCAAGTTTAATATTGAATAACAGTACTATAATTTTTAGTTAAAATTTAAAACTATTCATTTAATACTAATAATTATATTATAGTTATGAGAAAAAATATTCAAATTCCTTATAAGATACAAGTTCAGAAATGTAATCTGAAGCATCATTATAGTTTAAATAACCAAAGCAAAATCAATGATTGGGAAAGATAACATTAAATTATATTTAAGTACAGTACTAGGAGTACTAAAACTTAAATTTGAAGTAATAAAAAAAAAATTAACCATTAATATCTAGTAATCCTTAATTTGTGTTTATTAATTTCTAAATATGGATGTTAGTTTATTACACTGAATAATATTCTTCAGTTATGGTCACTATTACTTTTAAGACAAGTTTTAATGCTTAAAATATACATGATCATGGTCATAGTTTTAATCAATTATTATTGTAGGGGTATCTTTAAATTACAATTTCGTACAGTAGTAAAGTACTAAAAATTAAATATGTATTAATATAAAAAAAAAATGTATTTTTTACTAAATTATTGATTTACGATACAATACCCTTTTACAATTCAAAATTTAAAATTATAAATCTTTTGCAATATATTTTTGAATCAATACTTAAAGTTATAATTTAAATTGTAAAAATATATTTTATCTTTAACAGACTTACAACTGTAGGTAAAAAAAAAAGAAATTATTTTATAAAAGCTATGACAAAGACAAGAATATAGATGTTCTGAACTTATGAAATGATCTAACAAAAAATTATGAGTTTGAACCAAATTAAATATGAACTTACATATTTAACTTAATATTATAGCTTACAGACAGTGGAAAATTAATAAAATTGCAAAATACTTTTTACTTTTAACATATTATCTTTTTTGTTTCATTGGGTAAAAATCTATTAAAGTTACCACAATATTATACATTACTGATAAAGGTTAAATTATTAACTTTGGCAAAGTAAAGTTCTATGCATACTTAGATGCCAACAAAATAAATTCAAAAATACTCAAAGAATTTTAAATCAAAATATTGAAAATAATATTATAAAATTATTAACACTTAAACATTTAGGATATAAAAAATTAAAAATAATTTATCACTAACTACAACTTTACTAAATTTAATATTTTATTACATTAATTTTTAAATGTTTTTTATACATTAGTTATAGATTTTTAATTTTACAATAAAACATAGTTTAACATTAAAACACTCATTGACTAAACTAAATTTATTAAAACTATTATAAAGATTATGTATAATAGAAAGATATTTATACGCCTCTGTACTTGCCTTAAAAGTAATATATCAACTTCTGCACTTTAAAACAATTATTTAGTATACTAACCTTGCGTACATATTTAAGAAATATTATTCAAAAATTAATAACTTGTAGACATTAATTGTTATGAAGTCTTAAAAGTTATACTGACCAGACATAAAGAATATTTTTCAGTATGAAGAACTAACTTACACATTTGGAAGATAATAAACAAAAATTAAAGACTACTAGATATATATAAAGAAAATTGCAAGCTAATAGTTTTAAATTTTAATAATCAAAACTATTTAACTCTAGTAGTAAAACCATTTAAATATATCAGCATTGATTACCTATAAATACTATAGATTGCTTACTGGCCGGTTTTTCGGTGACATGAAAAATTTACTCCCGGTAGATAACAAGGTGATGTGACTACTAGCGATTACAACGTTTCCCAACATTACTAACCACAAGCCCGCACCCATTAACACGGCCTTTGGTTTAGACAAATCGGATCACATTGTAATTGCTAGTAGTCACGTCGCCTCGCTGTCTACCGGCCAGTGATCAATCTATATTATTTATAATCAATGGTATTATTAAAATTATATAAATCTAGTAGTAAAATTACTAAAATCTAATAGTAAAATTGACTATTGGAAAAATTGTAATAGTTCTTTATTAATACTTATTTGTATTAAGGGGCACTAAAATTGTCAACATGATATCTATATAGTTTATTAAAGAATATATTATTATTTGTCAAAATATTCTTGTATCTTGATAACTGTTTTAATTCAAAAAGTATAATGATACTAAACTAAAAAAAGGGGGACAAGTGGATGTTGCTCTGCTGTATAGTAGATTACAAGTGAGTCACTGTAATGGATGGTGTATAATTTTAATTCAATGATATAATATCATTGTATAAGAAAAACGATTCTGAACGAAGCCGGTCAGTCAGTCTTTGGTATTACTAAGTATATTTGATGATTTATGATTGTGAATAAAGTAGTTTATATATAACCTATTTACGTGGGAACTTAGTTTACCTAAATTTTCAATCCTTTGCTATGAAAGTTGAACATTTTATGAATTGTTTACTACAAAAAAATTATTAAATTTTAAATTTGAACTATAAATGCTTATAATAAAAATTGTGCCTATGTATTTTTAATATTTTTCAACTACTATTGTAACAATATATCAGGAGACTTATATAAAATTTTCACGCAATTATAAGCAACAAATAAAATTTTATTGACAATTATAGAAAAAAAACTGAAAAAAGGTGGGTAAGTGGATGTCGCTCTGCTGTACAGTAGGTTACAAGTGGATCACTGTATAATGGATAGTATTAAATTTGAATTCAATGATATAATATAACTGTATAAGAAAAACGATTATGAGTGGAGACGGCTTGTCAGTCTAGGTATTAGACATACCTATTATA
>NC_042493.1:100502111-100504257 GCF_005508785.2 Acyrthosiphon pisum
TCAAGTACCCACAAATATTATTATACAATCACAACAAAAGAACTAAAATAGTTATTCCAGGTTTTTTAATATGTAATTTCGTCCAAATTTGAACTTAAAATGACTATAAAAATAAACTGTGCTTATGTATTTCTTAGAATTTTTGGCAACAGAATTAAATATTTACGTGGAATCTTGTTTTAAATTTTCAATCCTTAGATATAAAAGTTGAACATTTTATAAATTTTTAGCTACAAAATAATTATTCAATTTTAAATTTGATAAATTTTGTCAAAATTTCAACTTTAAATGCTTACCTATAAAAAATAATTGTGCCTATGTATTTTTAATATTTTTCAACTGCTATTGTAACAATATATCAGGAGCCTTGTATTAATTTTTTACACTTTTTGGCCCAACAGATAAAACTTTATTGATATTTATAGAAAAAAAAACTAAAAAAATTGAAAACTTACAATGTCCGTAAACAGCTCAAAAAGAGTCAAATTATTTTCAAAATTTTATCGTATATAGAAAATGCTAATATTATTATTCAGTGAAATTTTCAAGTTTCTACAGTCATTCGTTTTTTAATTACAACAAAATAAATCGTCTCATGAGAAATCGAGCAAATATCAAATGTTGTAAAAATATGAATTTCAAACGCTCATAAAAATTTAATTTGACTTTCTTATAGACATTTTTTTTTTGATAAAGGTAGATTATCCTATAAGGAATCTTGTATCACATTTTAAAATCTTAGTTCTAAAAAGAAAAACTTTTACGAATTATAAACTCAAAATAATTAGGTAATATTCGTGATTTTTCCATATTTTGTCAATTTTTCAACTTTAAATGCTAATAAAAAAAAACTGTGACTAAGGATTTTTAATATTTTTCAAATGTCATTGAAATAATATAGTAGGAGCCTTGTATTAAATTTTCAAGTATTTTTACTCAACAAATTAAGTTTTATTGACATTCATAGAAAAAAAAACTAATTAAATTGGAAACTGAAATTGTCCGTAAACAGCTCAAAACAAATCAAAATATTTTGAAAATTTTATCATGTATAGAAAATGCTAATATAAACATTTAGTGAAATTTTCAAGTTTCTACAGTCATTCGTTTTTTAATTACAACAAAATAAGAAAATCGCTACAGACCCCCTCAAAACACCAAGAACATTCAGGAAAAATTATAATGGTCGCTATAATTTGAAGTACCTACACTGAATAAAGGGCCACTTGCACATATTTTTTTTTTCGAAATTTTAGTTTCAAATTGGGATGAAATAAGAAATTTTAACAAGGAATAACAATTTTAATTATTTTGTTGTAATTTAAAAATGTATTCCTAGGTATATTATTATATTACAGTATTATACACACAATCCAATTTTCAAATGCTATGTGGCAAAAATTAATTCAACCTATTGTATTACTAATAATAAAATAAATTACCTTAATAGCAATAATATCATACAATTATTAAAATAGTTATATAGTCTGATAGGCCATCTTTACTCTGAATTGCTTTTTGTTTGGATTGATTTATCATTCAATTTAAATTGAACACATACATTACAGTTACTACTTTTTTTTACAGTCTACCTTTTTAAACATAGTTGTCAGCATTAAAAAATAAAGAAGATAATAAAAATATATTCAAATTTACTGTATTTCAAAAATGATTTAAGATTACAACTAGGTACCTACATAAATAGTATATAAACTAATTTATAAAAATAATTATAATAATATAACTATATTTTAATTTGTTGTATCATATATTATAGACAACAAGAATGATTCAAGATTGAAAACTACACAAATCGTAAATACAATTTTTATCAAGGCTGGGAAAGTTAATGATTTTTTTTAACTCAGTTAAGTTAAGTTAATATGTACCAATAACAAAAAGTTAAAAGTTAAAAGTTAATTTAACTATAGGTTAACTCAGTTAAGTTAAAAGTTAATACACACTTTTTGTTAACTTTTTATTAAGTTAAAAAAAAGTTAATTTGTTTATACAACGCTAACATACTTATTTTTTTTCTAACACAAAACTAAATTATAGACTATAGTGTTTATATTTTATACAGTGTTTCCATATTAATTAAATTTGAATTATATACATATTTTACTTTGAACAATTCACGATAAAT
>NC_042493.1:100504307-100505960 GCF_005508785.2 Acyrthosiphon pisum
TAGTAAGTTAACAGTTAAGTCAATGAAAAGCCAAAATTAACTAGTTAAGTTAAAAAGTTAATATAAAATTAACTTATTAACTTAACTTTAACTTTTTAACTCGTTAATGCCCAGCCTTGATTTTTATTATGAATATTTTAATGTTTGAAGTTAAATCTATTTATTTATCTTGTTGGGTAGGTACTTATTAATTTAAAAAGTATGTATAATAAGTCAGCAATTAAATACAAGTAAAATAATTGTTATCCAAAAGAAAGTGTTATAATATAATTTGAAATTTATTATTCAATATTTAATAATATTAGTTATTGTGTTGGTTTTTTGACAATACTGGGTGATTCATTCAACACAAGACACTCATTATTCAAAAAAAACAACATTTATACTTTTTGAAAGAACGAGTGTTCACGGATAACTGATAAACATAAAAGAATCACCCTTCTACTTAGTGGAATTATATCAATATGCATTTTTTATGGAGTGTTCAATGAGGTTAGGTTGTAAGAGAACTGAAGGTTTTGTTTGCTTAGTTGATAAATCTCACTGCAGTTGCTGCTCTTTAGTTTACATAGATGTAGTAACAAAACTTTACTTTTACTATTTTTTTTTTTATAATACTAATTGGTAATTGGTAATTTTGTCTAGTTAGATGTTCTTCCGCTAATTGTGTTAAATTTTGATTATCGTTTGGCAAGTAAGGAATACGACTGGTTAGTAATGGCTTTGTGTGCGTTAATAAATGGTTTGGAACTTTAGATACACTATTAGTTGATATTATATTATTTCTTAATTTAAATACTGAATTACATAAAGGTAATGTTTTTTTAGTTCTGATATTGTTAAATTTACTTTCTACACCCTCATTGGCAGCTACAGTTTTTTTTGGTGAAGCGATTGAATTACTCTGGGTTGGTGAACTAGTAGTAGTCGTGATATCTTTGATTATAAGTGGTTTGATATTATCATCTGATAATTGATTGCTGTACTGATGTAGATGTGATGATGGATGTATAAATGGTTTTGAGGCATTAATACTGTCTTTAGTGTCACCAAAACAATTGTATAAAGTTGTTTTTTGTTCTTTTAAATAGTCTTTAGAAAATTCATCGGCTGTTTCAGAAACAACCATAGCTCCGTTGTATAACAATTGGGATTTTTCCTTCAGATACAGAAGTATATCTGCATCATTGTTTATCTGAAAATATAATTTTTTGAGTGTATTGATTTTCAGTATTTTCAAATTACAGTGAAACCTCCATATAACAAAGTCTCACAGGAACAAAAAAAAATGTGTAATATTTAGGAATTTGTTAAATGGAATTTACGCGTGATTAAAAATGATGGGCATGGTTCTCAAAAATAATTCGTTAAACAGATACTTTTGTTAAATGGAAGTTCATTATATGGAAGTTTCACTCTAGTATCTTATTGCTGAATAAAATTCTTTATAATGTTCTTGAATTTTATCATGTTTAACATAACTATCTTCATTAACAGTCAGTTCTAGACAAGGAAATGAATGTCTATATTTAATTTGTAACTGTGAATCATTATCCATTTTTGACTTATTAATGGTATTATCATTTTCTAAGCCCTATCAATCATCAACTATAAATTTTACTGTTGGACATAACAGTAATATCTAATACTTTT
>NC_042493.1:100506751-100508690 GCF_005508785.2 Acyrthosiphon pisum
CTCACTCTAAGACAACATTTCACAGAATTTTTCATCATCCAATATTACAGAATGTGATCTTTTTATAATATTTTCTGCTAAAATTTTGAAGGTAAATTTTTTATTATTGAATTTCTTTTCATTATCGCATATAATTGTACATTGGGATCCCTTATTACCAGAAGTATTTAACTTCATCTTTAGATACAATCATATAATTTATCTTTCCATTCTCACTCTCAGTCTCAATATCATACTACTTTTTCACCATCCAATAGTATTTTACTATCTGATCCTTTTTTAACATTAATTTTGTAGGTAGATAATACTTTATTATATAACTCTGTTATATTAGGCCTGGAACTTGATGCATTTGCATATTTTTTTCTAATGTTTACATACAAGGCTCGTCTTTTAAAGCCATCAATTTCCGAGCCCTGCTCACCACTAACTGATTCAGTTTCAGCACAATTTCACAACTTGAGTCCTTCACACTGTCTATCTAATAGAGTTGTAAAATTTTCTAATATATTTTCATTATTCAATATAATTTTACCATCTAGTGATTTTTCACTATCAGATACCAATTTACAATCCATTTCTATTTACGTTTTGGTTTTATTTCCAATTCAAACTTAACTAATTCACAGTCAGAATCTAAACTAAAATCATCATCTGAGGCTACATCCATATAATCTGTTTCTTTTATTTCATAATCTAGTAATATTTCTTCACTGTCAGTTTCAGAAAATATTTCAGAACCTAAAAACATGTTAGTATCACATACCATACTTTCAGAATCAGATATATCTTTATCTAATAGACTATTTTTTACATGTCTTTTTCAAGAAGATTTTTTCTTACAGTGAAAATATGGAATATTCTTTAATGTACGTCTAAACTACAGTGGACTTACATAACTAAAATCAAAACTGTAATCCTTTTCTATATTAATTGATGGCACTTTAGTATTTAATTGAATGTCTTCATCTACATCAATTGACAGATCTTAAACAACAATAAAATGAGATTTTATTAATATTTATTTTTACAATTGGAAGTCATATTCAAAATACTTGGTGAATTTATACTTGGATGAGCAATATTTTTATTTCTGAGGGATTTGGTAGTATTATCATCTGTGGAATTATTATCATAGAAACTGTATTTTTCATTCAGTTTTTGTTTCTTCGCATCTTTATTAGAAATTGTATCGCATATAACATTGCTTTTTCTTTTTATTGAAACAGAATTCACTATCGCATTAGGTGATTCTACTGCTGCAATAAATTAATTCATACTATTGTCAGTCTCATTTAATAAATAGCTTTAAGAATTATTGTCTTTATTTAGTTTATACATTTATTACCTTCCTTTAGATCTATGCTAGTTCTATCTTGGGCAACACTACATATAGCATGAGAATTTAGCTTGCTTTGATTATTTTCTATTTCATTGTGTTTTTCAACAACTTGATGGGAACTAATAATCCCTGACTGATTTTGATTTCTTGTTACATTTTTTTTCACAGAACTTTTTAACAATTTAGACTTTTTTTCTGAATATGATTCTTCTTTTCTATTTTTAGATTTATTGGATTTGTAAGTTTTTTCCAGGTATTTCCAGCAAAATTCACAAAGGCACGAATCAACAAATAATGAGGGCTCAACTAAAATCATTCAATTATCAAATATTGAAAATTATAAATGTACAAACATAATAATATGTCTTCCACTAATTTATGTGTTCATACTATTTTAGGAGAAGAGCCAGAGAGATGCAATATTGAAAATGTAGTCATTAAACATATAGTTTTTTGATTTATGAACATTTAAACTATAAAATATAGTTAAAATAAGTTTATTGGCAAGCTTATCTCAACAATTTTTGATATACTATTATTTATGTGCCTCGGGTTGCTTGAATAATCACTAAACATTTAACAAATCAATAGTGAGCT
>NC_042493.1:100509176-100540677 GCF_005508785.2 Acyrthosiphon pisum
ATTGCATCTGTCTATTTGTCAACTAACATTTATGCTATGAATGGTAAATATTATGAAAATATCCAATAGTCTCTCCCCAGCTCCCCCCCCCCCCATTTTGTGACTATGAACAGATATTGTCTGTAATTACAATAAATATATATAGCTGTATCATAACTATTAAAAAACATGTATAGTACAAAATTAAACTGACATTGTTTGTGTTCAAAAAACTAATTGTAGATAAAAAAATTGTAAAATAAGATGGTACATATTAGTATATATTATATTCAATTTAAAATATCCTAAACACTTACTTTTTAAAAATTCATTTTGCTTGTCAATGTTTCGTATTCGACATATATGCAAAGGACTGTCAAGTACACGAAAAACCGTTCTACACTTAAAACAGCGTTCAAGGCAGATATGAGGTCCTGATTTTGGTGATAATATATTTCTGAAAATATTAAAACAATATACTATTATAGGAACTATCAAATTATACTATAATTCTTCTGCAAATATAATCTGTAACTTCCAACACATTAATTAGGTCAACTATAAGTCAACAATTAAATTTAAAGGCACTCACATTATTGGCAATGCAGTCGACAGAGAACTTGTATGCGTTCTTAAAATTTTACCTAGATAAAAATATAAACACTGATGTATAAGCTGCCATAATAAATAATAATTTAGATAAATATAGTATTTAATGCCTTTTTTTTAATTCTAAGGTATGTAGGTATTTATTTTACAAAGACTTATTTGTTGTTGTCAACAATACTATTTATAGACTAAAAAAATAATTTAATTTTAAATATTCAGGTCTTCAAGATATTCTGGTATCAAATTGGATCTAATTAGTAATTTGTCTAAATATTCAAGACATTGAAAATTCAAAGATCAATTTTTGTTATTTTATTACAAAAAATATTTATCTAAGGGACTTAAAATGTTTTTCTGTTCTGTATATTAGTTGTGTGTTACACTCATATTTATTATAATACAATAATTATTACTTTATATTTATATATTTCACCTATAAAATAACAAACATTTTTTTTTACAATATATACATACTATAGCATAAAGTACAATTTTAACTTTTGATTAATTAATAAGAATGGTTAAAATAATAATAATAAGTAATTTTAACCATTCTTATTAATTAATTAAAAATTAAAATTACTTATTATTATTATTATTTCAACCCCAAGGGATAGGTGGAGAAGTTCAGTGGAAGCTGCTTAGAGACTAAAATACATGTAAAATAAAATAAAAATGTTTTAATTTATAAATAACACTTACCATCAACTAATTTTTTATCTGTCATTTCCTATGTAAAAAAACAACAATATTATTCAGTATATAATAGAGTGTTCAAAATTGTCATATATATGTACATAAAATATATATATATTAAATCCAATAAAATACATTAGGGTAGTTACCTGCGAATTTGATTCAGAAACATTGACATCCTTTTCATAAGATATAGAGGCTAATTCACACATTTGATCTTGTTGTTTTTCATTTTTACTGTCAATAGAAGCTATACTGGCAGGATTTTCTAAATCGCTTGATTCATCACGAAAATCTGAATAATTTTCTGCTTTGATTTTATTTAAAATATTATCAAAATCTTTATCTTTATGAGATAAATTATCTGTTACACAGGATATATTTGGCTCAGTATAATTATTTAATACTCCTTCCGATCTGGCTTCAATTGTATTACTAACATGCTTATTATCCATTTTTTATTATTATTGATCCTTATTTTCGTTTTTAAAAAATATTTAAATTACTTAAGGGGTGTAATTTATCTGGAAACAAACATACTCATTAAAATTATGTTAAAAAATTATTTGGTACAAAATATAATATGTCTATCATGACATTTTAGTAGCTTTATTAATAATTATGATGACTATATTGAAAATATTTAGTTCAGTACAAGAACAGGATGCTCACTGTTTTAGGACCAAAAACAAAAACATTTTGGTCAAATTAAAAGAATTGAAAATAATTTATAAAATACTAAAATATTTTAATTTCTGTTTTAATAAGATATTTAAAAAACCCAAAATAGATATGTAACTTTGTACCGCATTAATTTTAACAAAAAATATAGTTATTGACAAAAACTAAGTTTTATAATTGTGTAGGCTACTTATCTTTATGTAAAATTAATTGATGGCTATTGAATACACATGCTTAATCAATGACAAAACCAACAAAATAATTAAATTATTTGTTCACCTAACAGTCCAAAACTAGGTATACTAAATTTATAATAACCAAATACATTATTAGAATATAATTAATTATTTACATATATAATATTAAATATTATTCAATTAAATTGTATTTCTACAAATCTCGAATGAATAAAAATATAATAATACCCAATACAAATGTGTATGGGATACTAAGTAAATAATTGTATTTTTATTTTTCTCAATAGAAAGTACTCTCAAATAATATTTTTAAATTACAACAAAATAACTAAAATTGACATTCTTTGTTTAAATATCTAATTGTCGGTGAGTTACAAATCCCTGACCTAGGGTAAAATCTATTACATTTTTAGATCAATTCATTAAGTACTGTAAACTTAAGTTGTGCCCCTAATTTTATAATGCCCATTTGTTAATGTTCGCGCAGATCGCCCCACTGAAAATGTTTGTGGTACTGGTCATAATAACACTTATCAATTACAAAGAACAGAAGCTATTCTCTACCACATACATATTGTATTTTATTTAATATTTAAATCAAATAAAAAAGTACCTAAATTGGTTAGTTGCATGTCAATTGGATACTTAGTGAGTAGGTACATATTATGTACAATTCCGTTGGTAAGTTTTACCAGTTGGTAGTTTCTACAATTAAATAAATGATACAATATGTCATTAAGTTTAAACATTCTGATTTCAGTTTAAGAGGTATGAGATTAATATATTATATTTAAATTACTACAAATAGTACCCAATAACATAAATGCTCAATATAGTTTTAAAAAATATGTATATATTTTTTTAATTATATTGTATTACGTTGTATTATGATAAATACTAAATTCTTCTGTCAATGATTGATGTTGTCATCAAATAATAATTAGCAATAAATTCAAGTTATAATAATATTATTAACCATTTTTAAATTTTACTATTTAAATCTGGGATGATTGGAAAGTTTGTTTTAATTTTTTGAATACATGTTATATCTTTATTCATATTTAGCATAACCGCAAAACGACAATTTTGATATAGCTGTATCATCATTTTGGAATAGGTTTTTCAGTAAACAGGGTTCAACGCTAAAAAGAACCTTAAAGAAACTAAAAAAATTATTTATTTGTTTTTTTTTTTATTTATTCTATTTATTTTATTTACTCTCATTTCATTAAAGATTAATTTTGGACATTTTTTTTTTAAGAGTTTCAAGTTAAAATCAAATAACCATTGGAACTACTTGATGTTATATCAGTAAGTGTATTAAAAATATATTATTATAACCTGCAATTTTTTGTTGTCATGGAAATGTTGTTACGCATTTTTGGTGTTGTAAAACTTTAAAATCTCATATAATATTTGATTTGTTAAAAAATAAATTATTATAAAAAAACTTTAAATATTATATAAAAATAAATTTAATTTACCTAATAAGTTAATATGCATGACTTAAAAATTATAATTTAGTCATGAATCAGGATAGGTTCATAATATGATATGGTTTAATAAATAAATAAAATGTTATAAGGAAGTAACTTTTTTGTATAAGAACCACAAATATAATATTATACAATACAATATTTATTATTTGTTATTGTATATATATTATATCAGTGAAAATAAGTAATATACATTACCTTATCATATCTACCTATACTATATTATTTATTATTAAAAAAAGATAATATTTTGGTTTTTGTAGTAATAGTTTTTCAGTAATATAATATACTTAGTTCTAAATATTTATTGAAAGTCAGAAATAAAGTACCTATTTAATGTAAAGTATACAATAAAATAGTTAATATTTAAAATGTACACAAATATTTGTTGATGTACAATATTTAAAATATGTATTCAATACTTGAAAAATTATTCTAATACGAATACTCAAATACTGGGCACTTACCTACAAGACATTAATTTAAATTTACCAATTGAATAAGAATTCAGTAGATATAATAAATTCATAAATGTATGTAAAAACAATATGTTTACAAATAATACAAATGGGATCAGGGTTGGTAAACAAAATTGCAATTAAAATATGCAATAATATACGCATTATACTAAAAGTATGTGAAATAAAAAATAGATCATGTATATCAACCGGAGGAAATTCATAAACATCACTATCCGAATTTGTGAAAGGACAACTTTTTTAGATGTATCTGCAATTTATATGGGTACATCCTGGTAATTGATCAAAATATCCAATTTAGCCAAATTTATTACAATACACATTGATACAAGGTTTTTAATAGTTTATGTTGAAAATAGTTTACACATTGACAACAGTATAAGTACCTATATGGCTTTATAACACAATACATAAATAATTTTAATTATTTCTTGTCTCTAATTAAATAATTTTAATTATTTATGTTACAATAATTTTATATTTAATTAGAAATCTTATTCAATAAGTGTGCTTTTAGACTTGAGTATTTTAATAATTTCATCATTACACAATTCGTATAGAACATGATTTTCTATTGCCATGATTTAATAGGTTTTAGTTCACTTTATGTACTACAAGAATAAAATCAACTTGCAAAATCTGTGTACATCTTTTTATTTTCTTAATTTTTTTTTTTTATTGCAATTTTAGAAGTTAATATTTGAGCTAATATTTATTAAAAATGTAGTATTATCTACTAATCCATGTTATTGTATTATTTTACATTATAACATTTTATATAGAAATATTTTTCTAAATTTTTAAAATTGAGTATTTTGACCTACATTCATATAACCTACATTTACATTTTACATATATTATATTACAAGCAGTGGCGCAAATAGGGTGGGGGGGCTCGGGGTGGGGGATGGGGGCTTAGCCCCCTCAAAATCACTCAAATCCCCCTCAAAATATAATAGTATACCATTCTTAAAAGTTTGTACCTATGAGTTATAATTTTTTTTAAAATGTGGGGGGGCTTGAGCCCCCCCCCCGCCCCCCCCCCAAGCCCCCCTATTTGCACCACTGATTACAAGTCGAAGTATTTCCCGAGACGATAGATCATAATAATCATGCAAACCAATAATTAACAATAAAATACAATAATTGTGTTTATGTAAACTTACTTGTGATGTGGCACAGCGTTTTCTTGAATTTCAATTCTCTTTGACAAAAGAAAATATTAAACGTTGTCCAACTAATCAGATGGTAATGGCGACCTACTGCTACAGAGTTTAATTTATTATTTAAAGTGTTAATTAACAACATCTATTATACGACTATAATGCTTCTGGTCATATACATACCGTGTGTTCCTTAATAAACTTGATGGTTAATCAAATTAGTAATCAGACATAGATGTTGGGCACATTGGCATCACTTCGATGACGAACCTACTACTAAATAAAGTAGTGCAGTGGTCGGGATGATGATGAGTGATGACATATATATGAGATATATTCATCATGGTTATCATACATGATGACAAGTTTTTGATAACATAATGGTAAAAGTATAATCGATCCGAATAGTCCGATGCTTCATCAGACAGAAAACTAGATCATAACTTATTAATAAGGGTGTTCCTTTAGCTGATTGATTTCGATGAAAAAAATAACGTTAGGACGCCCGGTGGCCAGTGAGTTGCTACAACTACCTCGAGAATCATCTGCAACGATTTAATAACACTTCGAATTTATTACCTCGAATATACAATGTCACGACTACAACTACTCCGATATACTATTACACCGAAATTCCACATACATTATTATTACGTCTTGTTAAAAATTGTTACGATGTGCAATATTACTCCGAAAATATTATCCGAATCTCAAAATGATATTGTATAAAAGTATGCGTACAATTTACCTATAAATATATTTTGATATCCATAAATTATAGTGAAACTACTATTGTCTATTAGTGAAATATTGGCATGTAAACCGAGTTTTTTTAATATCCAGGCTAGTTCATTGCTTCCATAGTATATTAAATTCTATATAAATTATTATTACTTGTTAAAATTTGTTACAATGTGCAACTACTCCGAAAATATTGTTCTGACGTGAGATTACTCCGAATCTCAAAATGATGTATAATTAAAAGTATGCATATAATGTACGTATAAATAAATTTTAATATCCATAAATTATACTAAAACTACTATTGTATATTAATGGAATATTGGCATGTAAACCGAGTTTTTTTAATATCCAGGCTACTTCATTGCTTCCATAGTACCTATATTATGTACGCTAAATATTAATACCTATTACCCCAATACCCAAAACACAAAATTTAAACCCCTCCACCACGCCACTGATTCCAGTGTACCTACACTGTGCCACTGTGCATTGAGAAACATTATTTTATTCAGTGCACAAGAGAAAAATAATTACCTAATATGGTAGGTATTTTACCTAACCATTACTATTATTATTATTAGCTATGATTTGTATATAATATTATATAATTTACATTACATACTAAATTTCTCGTTAGGTACCGTAGAAGTGGCTTACTTGGGGCAGTTTTGAACTTTGACGATGTATATCTCAGTAAATAATTATTGCATGGCGTCAATATGCATATCAAAAGTTGTCTCTTAATCTATACTTTAATATGGATTTTAATTTAACTTGTATAGGTACTTAATTCATGATTTTATATATATTTTTTTGTGGCTGCCCCAAGTTACCTTTGAAAGAGCGTATCTTGGGGCAGTTATTTAATTTTGCTGAAAACCTCATTTTGAGCCTATTGTGTCTATCTTGGGGCAAAATACATGAAAAAAAATGTCTTCCTTACAATATTTAACATAGGAATGTATCAATCAAATTATATATAATTTAAAACTATGTATAGATACAACTAAAAATTCGATTTTTTAAATTTTAATTTTGAATATTCAATTTCAATTAAACTTTAATGTAAACTTTAATAATTGACAAACTTTATATTAGAATACACTTTTAGATTTAAAAGTAGGCAACAGAAAGAACTATGGTCCGTTTTAAAATTTACCTTTAAATCAAAATAACAAACAACTCATAAATTAAAAAGATGGTGTCCCAAGTTAAGCTTAAAACGAAAAAACATCGATAACTTTGAAAATATTTAATATATGACGATGATTTTTTTTTAATCTCTAATACAGACGTAGAGAATAAATATGTTTCTCAACAATATTTACGTTAAGTCGATTATTACATGAGTAAATCGTGGTTGATTTTATGCTGTTAAAGCTGTTAGTAAAGTTTTACTTTTTAAATATGAATATAGGTATAGTTAACTTCCCTAAAACTTCCAACGACTTTGATGTGTTCTAGACTTTGCAAATATCGTGTTGATTAATTATCCGTATCAAAAATGATCTTATAGTAATAATAAATCAGGTAATAGCGACAATAAGCCAAAATGACATTTGTGCCCCAAGTTAAGCAGGTGCCCCAAGTAAGCCACTTCTACGGTACTATTAATTGTTATTTTTATTACATACATAGGTAATTTCGTTTTCTGATATATTTGTAATAGCTAGTTGACACAAACATTTTAATTCTAATAAATCGTAATTTTAAATTAGTAATTTTTGAAATGCACTGTTATTTAAAATAGATATTATACAAAATAAATAATAATGTGTTCAACAATATTGTCTTTTATGGTTCTTAAGGGAATTGCAGGACACATTTTCTTCATACTTCTTAGACCAGGAAGCGGTGGAAAACTACACAATATATCTATCTAATTCGAAATGTCCGATTTTAATTTTGAATGTATATATATATATATATATATATATATACATTCTTTGAAAAAATATCTGGGTTATCTAGTTCAATTTTAAATTTTAAATCAGACAAAAAAATAATTAAATATTATTCTTAAAATTCTGTGAAATAATTGCATTGCGTATTTACGCTTATATTTATTTTGGGCACATTTTAAATTTTAAACAGAAAAAATGATTTCTAAAATGCTTAGCTAAGAAAAGTATGAATTCAACCATTTTTTCGAGGCTACAATCCAATTTCCGGATGTACGTATAATTTACGCTCATGTTGTTTGTATAGTTAACAAACAAAAATATTAAAATGTTTCATTTTCCACAAAGCATTGACATGTGCGTGTACTTGCGAGAGTTGCATTCGTCGGCGGCAGTCGGCAGATAACAGATTACACACAGACACAATAATGTTAATTTACTTCGACCATATAAACTAGTAAACTTAGTTTATATGGTCGAAGTTAATTTAGTACACAGTCACATATGATTGAAACATCCAAAATGTATAGGTATACTTTAGATACATTTTTAAAATTTTTTGTTGATTATTATTATTATTGGAAAGAACTAAATTTAACAAGTAGGTATACACATAAGTACCTAATACAAATCGCATTTACTAATGTCAAATAGTAAATAATAACAATGGCTCTAAGATTTAGCTATTTTACCATTTTTACCAGATTATTGGTAAATTTACTGTAAAAATTACAGGTAAATTTACCGATATTTTTTTTTACGTAAATTCTCCATCTCTAACGGCTATACGTATGTACGGAGACAACATATGCGAGTACGAGTGTACGACGGACTTTTAATTATAAGTAGAGTTAGGATGTTGATGACCTAAAAAACACACAAAAATGCCCTAAAAACTTCAAAAATGACCTTAAAAATTATCTAAAATACTAATTAAGTAAGTGAAAAAACTTATTTATAAATAATAATTTTTATTAGAGATATGGGTATAATAATGGGTGTAATAGTAGAAGCATTTAAATAATTTATAAATACATTTCAATATTAAAAATAAATTAAAAAGTAAAATATAAATAAAAAAAATTATATTAAAAATAAAACATTTGCCCTAAAATCTATAATTTGTGAAAAATGCCCCACATTGTATAAAAAGTATAAAAAATGCCCTAAAAGATGAAAAAATGACTTAAAAATGTTTAAAAATGACGTTAAAAACAAAAAAAATGCATTTATAGCTAAAAATGCAAAATAAAATTAGAATATTCTGCATCAAGGGAAAATGAAACAAATTTTTAGCTAGGATAGCATTGTACAGAATAAAAGGAAAAAAATGCAAAAGTCATCAACATCCTAACTCTAATTATAAGCTATGAATAAAATATTATATAACATACACATTGATATTGACTTATTACTGATTCTACTGTACAAAAATATTATTACTTATTAGTACTATACATAGTTACTGAGAAAATAGTTGTCAATTTAGACAGATAAGCATTTTAAACAAATAATGTTCTTGAAATGCAACACTCAAATGTTCGATTAATATAATATATTATGAATGATTAAGAATTAAATTGATTTTTTTGTTTTGTATTTGAAAATTATTTCAAATACTTTTTAAAAGTATTTTTTACTCCGTAATTACGCCACTGGGCACTGGTCGGCCTATAATATTATATTTGCTATTTCATATTATAGTAATATACTATATAGTAGGTTTACTAGGTGATCACGCGCGATCTTCGTTACCCGTAAAGAACTGAGATTGTTAAACTCCTTTTGGGTATAACTCAGTTACTCAGCCTCCCTGGTTAGCATATCAAACAGGCAATGTGCGAAAATTTGATTTGATGCAATGATGTATGCTTCTAGTAGTGATGGGCACTACCGAGTGAAAACTATCGAAGTACTCGATAGTTTAAACTATCTAATTACTCGGTTGTTTTATAAAACTATCGAACTATCGAAAAACTATCGAACTATTGAAAACTAATCGAACTATCGAAATTTTTACTTTTTAGGTAAGGTTATGTATTATTTACTATTTAGCCATGATGTTGTCAATGTTGTCATTCGAGATTCGACTATCGAGTATCAAGGCTGGTTATTTTATTTTTTATATTTTTGTCTTTAAAATGTCTATCCCAAATTATTATCAAGTAAATTCGGTCGATAATACCGAAAAATCACTCGATTGTTTTTTTTTAACTCGATAGTCAAAACTAGTTGGTACAAGATGTGTATTACTATTTACTACAGAATAAAAACTATCGATAGTGAAAACTAGTCGGTGTAAGATGTATGCAACAACCGAAAGAAAACATCGAGTGAATTACTCGATAATTTTTAAAAACAATCGATGAATAATAATATCTATTCAATTGAAAAATCACTCGGTAGTTTTTGAAACTATCGATAGACAATCAATAGTTAAAACTAGTCGGTTGCGCCCATCACTAGCTTCTACTATTTATTTCTCTTATAACTGATAGCACCTGTTCTCGGGGAGAACAGAACACTCTGGTCAGGATTAAAATAAGTTAAAACAATATAACTTACGGTCATATAAACGTTATATTACAATATATATATATAAAAGTACTGGTTCGGTTGCCCGGAGGACACGGTGACGGAAACGGCGTCACCGGTCGCTTTGCAAAAACATACAAAAATAATGGACTCGATGGGTTGTAGTGGTTGTACGGAACCATGATGAACTCAACTGGTAGGACGGGCCGCTGTCGCGGTGCCTCGGCCCTTTCAATAAACGTAGTAAAAATTACTGGGTGCTAACATGGCCAATAGCAACCATCTATAAACAACATTTTCCATAAGATATTTCAAAATTCCCGTTTGAGCAACTCCCCAAGTGCAGGTGGTACGAGGGTGAAAAACTTCTTACGACCTATTCTCATACCTACCGAATATACAAAAAGTATGTCATTAAAATCGGTCAAGCCGTTATTACTTATTAGTACTACAGTTAAACCAATTAATTGCATTTGAAAATGTCATTGCGTATATATTGTGTGTATAAAATATAATACTCTCAAGTACCTACCTACTCAGTACTCACGAATAATACTTTTAAATTACAACAAAAAAGTACTAAAATCATTATTATTTGTTTAAATAGTTAATTTCGTCCAAATTTGAAAGAAAAAAAAAACGTAGATGATATTAAATTCAATTAAAAAAAGGTGGGCAAGTAGATGTCACTCTGCTGTACAGTAGGTGGCCAAGTGGGTCACTATAATGGATGGTATTACATTTGAATTCAATGATATTGATATACCTAATACCATTGCATAAGAAAAACGATTCTGAGCGGAGACGGTATGTCCGTCTAGGTATAAGACATATTATATACTTATCTAAGGTATTAAAGAAAATTGATCTACAAATTATAATAGTTACCTATAATAAATTCCTAATTAATCATGTCACAATATACATTACTCATTAGGTATTTTTAACACGTTATACATCAACAACAAACCGTGATACTATCTTAAATATATAATAGTATAGGTACTTTAGAAGTTTCAAGTACCCACGAATAATATTATACAATCACAACAAAATAACTAAAATAGTTATTCTAGGATTTTTAATATCAAAATTTGAACTTAAAATTACTATAAAAATAAACTGTGTTTATGTATTTTTTAGATTTTTTGGTAACAGAATTGACTACCTACTCACGTAAAATCTTGTTTTAAATTGTCAATCCTTATTAGATATAAAAGTTGAACATTTTATACATTTTTATTTACAAAATAAATTATTCAATTTAAAAATTGATAAAATTTGTCTAAATTCGATCTTAAAATGCTTATATAAAAAAAAAAATTGCGCCTTAGTATTTTTAATATATTTAAATTGCTATTTTAACAATATATTAGGAGCCTTGTATTACATTTTCAAGTATTTTTACTCAACAAAAGAAGTTTTATTGGCATTCATGGAAAAAAAAACTAATAAAATTGGAAACTGAAATTGTCCGTAAACAGCTCAAAACAAATCAAAATATTATGAAAATTGTATTATGTATAGAAAATGGAAGTATAATCAACCAGTGAAAATTTCATGTATCTACGGTTATTAGTTTTAAAGTTACACCAAAAACCATAATCGATTTTGTTAAAAATCGTTTTTTCGTAAAAATCCCGTTTTTCCTTAATTTTTATTTTATTTTTCTGGGCGCTTTTGAAAATTACTGGGAATTGAAAATTTTGACCTTCCTAACGTACCAATAATATTGACTATCCAATCGAACAAGATACTGATGTTGAAAATCAAAGCATTATTTCGACTACTTATCGTGTACACACTCAAAAAAAACAAATCATTCTAAAATCAATACATCCATCGTTCCACTCAGAATCTAAATTCAAAACTTATTTAAAACAACAATTGTATAAAAGTGCATTTTATAGCCGCTTGTTTTAAATTATTAGACAGTAAAAGCATTTCTTCAGAATATTTTTTGTGTTTTTATAGGATATTACATTCCCAAAGTCTATAAGTAATAATAATAACCTATAATTTATATTTTAAAATTATACTTTTGTTTAGTAGAGTTACAAATATTATTATAATATCAGAATCGATTTTTTCATATAGATACAATGATTTTATTTCATTGAATTCAAATTAAAAACATTTGTTATTCACGGTAACCTCTCTAGACGGACACCTACAACTCTACAGCAGATTGCAGTAGGTACCACGATACCCACTTTGCACTTGCACACTTTTTTTATTTTACAATGATGTATGTTATTTAAATTTTTTTTTGTGTCTGTGTACACGATAAGTAATCGAAATAATGCTTTGATTATCAACTTCAATCTTGTATAGAAAAATCACGAAAATTAGCAAATTATATTGAGTTAAGAATTCGTAAAAATTTTTCTTTTTAAACCTAAGATTTTAAAATGTAATACAAGATTCCTTATAAGATTATCTACCTTAATCAACAAAAAAAGTGTCTATAAGAAAGTCAACTTAAATTTTTATAAGCGTTTGAAATTCAAATTTTTAAAAAATTGGATATTCACTCGATTTCTCGTCTAGCGATTTTCTTATTTTGTTGTAATTCAAAAACAAATAACTGTAAATGCATGAAAATTTCACTGAATGTTTATTTTATCAATTCTTATACTTGACAACATTTTCAAAATATTTTGACTTGTTTCGAGTTGTTTACGGACAATTTCATATTTCAATTTTTTTATTTTTTTCTATGAATATAATTTAATATAATTTAGTTATATCTGTTGGGCCAAAAAGTATAAAAATGTATTACAAGGCTCCTGATATATTGTTACAATAGCAGTTGAAAAACATTAAAAATACAAGCATAATTTTTTTTTATAAGCATTTAAACTTTAAAGTAGGAATTTCTACAAAATGTAGGTAATAATTATTTTGAAGTTAAAAATTTATAAATTGTTCAACCTTTATAGGTAAGGATAGAAAATTTAAAAGAAGGTTTCACGTATATAGGTTATATATAAATAACTTTGTTCACAATAATATCATCAAATATACTTGATAATATCATACGCTGACAAACCGTCTCCGCTCAGAATTGTTTTCGTACACAATCATATGTTATCATTGAATTCTAATTTAACACCATCCGTTACAGTGACCCACTTATTGTAACCTTCTTTGCAGTAGAGTGACAACCACTTGCCCACCTTTTTTTAGTTTAAATTAATAAAAATTATAGATAAATAGCTTAAAAAAGGTGGGTAAGTGGATGTCACTCTGCTGTACAGTAAGTTACAAGTGGGTCACTATATAATGGATGGTATTAAATTTGAATTCAATGGTATAATATTATTGTATAAGAAAAACGATTCTGTGCGGTGACGGTATGTCAGTCTAGGTATAAGACATATTATTATAAAGGTACTTATAGCTATTGTATTAAAAAAAAAGTTAGAGGAAAAAAGATACAAAAGTTGAACATTTTATAAATTTCTAACTACAAAATAATTATTTAAATTAAAATTTGATAAATTTTACCAAATTCCATCTTTAAATGCTTATAAAAAAAAATTGTGCCTATGTATTTTTAATATTTTTCAACTGCTATTGTAACAATATATCAGGAGCCTTGTATTAAATTTTTACATTTTTTGGCCCAACAGATAAAATTTTATTGATATTTATAGGATAAAAAAACTAAAAAAATTGAAAACTGACTATGTCTGTAAACAGTTCAAAAAGAGTTAAAATATTTTTAACATTTATGGTGTATATAAAATGCTAATGTAAACATTCAGTGAAATTTTCAAGTATTTTTATTCAACAAATAAAGATTTATTGGCATTCATAGAAAAAAAAACTAATAAAATTGGAAACTGAAAATGTCCTTAAACAGTACAAAACAAATCAAAATATTATGAAAATTTTATTATGTATAGAAAATGGAAGTATAATCAACCAGTGAAAATTTCATGTATCTACGGTTATTAGTTTTAAAGTTACACCAAAAACCATAGTCGATTTTCTCGAAAACAGCTTTTGCGTAAAAATTCCCGTTTTTCCTTAATTTTTCTTTTGTTTTTCACGGCGCTTTTGAAAATTATTGGAAATTTCAAATTTTTACCTCCCGAATGCACTAGATTGACAGACACAAAAATAAAAAAATAAAAAAATAAAAAAACATATCATTGTAAAATCAATACATTCATCATTCCACTCAGAATCTAAAAACGGAAAATTTTACATCAATAAATATTTAAATAAAATAACTTTTGGTATTAAAAATATTTGTTAAATTGTATTAATTTAATTAATTTAGAATCACAAAATGATCCAACACCGTGTTCTAGATCTCGATTTCCAATTATGATGAACATTCCTCATCTTTTGGGAAATGTTAATGATAATTTGCAATCTAGAAGAGTTCCAGGTATGAGAGGCAATTTAATATATGCAGATCCTCAAGATTACACCGATGTTCAAAATGTATCTACCAATCAAAGGTTAATATAAATAAAATAATAAATGTACATAAAAAATTATAAATAAAAATATTATGGTTGTAGGCAGTTAAGGTGTTTAAGATATGAATGAGGTTGTGGATCGACTGCATCCATGTCATTTATTCTTGAGAATGAACCAATTGTTATGTACCAGCCACATAATCATGGGCCAGGTAATGATATTGAGATTGGCCAATTTTTAGCAGCATGAAGACTCAGAGCTTCTAACGAGGGTATACCAGCAAGAGCAATTTATGAAGATGCCTCTAGAAAGTAATTAAATATATTACTACAAAATGTTGTGTAATTGCAGTTATATTAAAATGTAATTACATTGTTTTCAGATATCCCAATGTAGCAATAGAGGTGTCAAGAGAACATGTCTTAGAGCAATACACCATGTACAAGGACGCCTCTTAAACGTATTAGATGACATTAACAATGTTCCATTCTGTCAAGGTAATCTTGAATACCTTGATTATAATGAAGTTGTGTTTGGCGGTTTAGTATTTGCTAATGTGGCATTTCTTAACCACTATGCACCCTATTTTCGCCAAGCTCAAGTTGTAGCAGTAGATGGGACATTTAGTGTTTTTCCTCGTTACCCAGCCGCTATGGAGCAGTTTGTCACTGTTCATGTGATATTAGACAACATTGTAAATATAATTATGTTTAGTAGCTGAATATTATTATAATAATATATATTATTAATTATATCATATTTCATACATTCATACTTATAGTCTGTTCTTCTATTATATGCCATTTTAAACCGCAGAACAGAAAATGTATACATTCGGTTATGGCAATTCTTGAGAAGAGATTTGCCATTCAATATTTTTGATTGTGAAAATGTACAAATTATTACAGACTTTAAAACCGCAATGCGTAATGCAGTAAGGAGAGTTTTACCTGAATGCAGACTAATCGGTTGTTGGTTTTCTTTTTCCCAGGTCTGTATACTATATCCTGTAAAATTACATTTCAAATTTAACTTCATGATTAAAATTATTTCTACTATTGTGTACTTTTATATTTTAAATATATTAATTTACTTGATTACAGAGTATTGTACGGTTTATCCACAATCATAACATGGTTCAATTTGTACGCAATAATCATAATATTGCTACTATTATTAGAATGGTAATTTCAATTTTTAACTAAAATCTGAAAACTAAAGTACATAAATACTTGTTCTCACAGGTTATAGCATCAGCTCATTTGCCATCTGATATATGTTCAGACCTCAACAATAAGATAACAATAATATCTTGGCCGATGCATTACGGCTTGTACAAAATGGACGGTAGTACATTATGGCCTACCTTTGAAAAGTAGCATACTCATCAAATAACTATTTAAATGAGCAAATAGGCCTCATTCTGAATATTGAACTTGAAAATAAGTTCTGTTTTTACAGCTAACTAAAATTATATTTACCTTATTATCTAGATATCAACCAACAAGTAGATGCCATTATTTTGGAACCCCTACCACTGCTATCACCACTACTACCTCGCAGGATTAGAGGCTGTGGTCGTAGTAACATGCAAGTCGTTGGTCTAGTCCCAAATAGTAGGATTCCACGATGTAGAGGAAGACCAATTGGACGTATACAGGCCCTCTGGCCTCTGCCTAGGAGTAAATAATCCAACAATAGGTAAATCTAAATATAAAAAAAAAATTGTTAGGTAAGTATTTCATAATGAAGAAAGTATTTTAAATTAATTTATAACTAGAATGTGGAATATGTGGTTGACACAGTAAATAATGATCACAGACAACCCGATTTAGATGAAAATCAAGTGTTATTAACAAATGGTAATTATATACAATATAATTAATATACAAAAAATAAAAAATTCTATTCTATTCAATAGAAGTACCAGTTTTATACATGGTAAATACCACACCGGTTCATGTTGCTGTTCCACCAATTGGAGGTACCTATAATAAATAATTTTGTTAGCTTAAACAACTTTTTCAATTATAATTATTATAGCAAAAATCTACTTTTTCTTTTTATTGTGTAAATGAAGACCTCGACAGATGTTTTGTTTTTTAGAAAATCATGATGAGGTTGGCGCGGAAAACATTTTTCTACCATGTGGCCATGAATGGTGCAGTGAAGGATGTGCAGAACGGATACAGCGTTGTCCTGTTTCTTTAATTTAATAAATTTCACTTAAATACATAAACTTGTGTATGTTTTTTATTTAGGTTTGTGTTTTGTAAATGTGTATAAATCTTATTGTTATTGTTATCTTAGTCTCATTTTTAACTAAAAATAATTATTAAATTTTAAATCTGATATATATTGTCAAAATTCGAATTTTAATTGCTTATAAAAAAAATTGTGCCTAGGTATTTTCAATGTTTTTCAACTGCTATTGTAACAATATATCATTCACCCTGCATTCAATTTTTACGTATAATATTACCCAACAAATTTAATTTCATTGATAATTATAGAAAATAAAAAAAAAAATTGAAAAATTACAATGTCCGCAAACAGCTCAAAAAGAGTCAAATTATTTTCAAAATGTTATCGTATATAGAAAATTCTAATATAAACATTCAGTGAAATTTTCAAGTATCTACATTCATTCGTTTTTTAATTACAACAAAATAAGAAAATCGTTACATGAGAAATCGAGTGAATATCAAATGTTGTAAAAATATGAATTTCAAACGCTCATAAAAATTTAATTTGACGTGCTTGTAGACATTTTTTTTTTTGAAAAAGGTAGACAAACTTATGAGGAATCTTGTCTTACATTTTCAAATCTTAGATTTAAAAAGAAAATTTTTCATGAATTTCTAACTCAAAATAATTTGCAAATTTTCGTCATTTTTACGTAATTTGTCAATATTTGAACTTTAGATGCTTATAAAAAAAATTGTGACTATGGATTTTTAATTTTTTTCATGCCTTTGAAACAATATAATACGAACCTTCTATTAAATTGTCAAGCTTTTTTAACCAACAAATAAAATTTTATTGATATTTATAAAAAAAAAACTAAAAAAAATGGAAACTGAAAATGTCTGTAAACAGCTCAAAATAAATCAAAATATTTGAAAAATGTTATGGTGTATAGAAAATGCTAATATAAACATTCAGTCAAAATTGTATGGACCTACGGTTATTTGCTTTAGAGTTGCACCAGTTTTTGGTCGATTTTCTCGAAAACAGATTTTGGGTAAAAATTCCCGTTTTTCCTTAATTTTTATTTTGTTTTTCACGTCGCTTTTGGAATCCACTGTGAAATATTTACTTTTGACCCCCCAAAGTACCAACTACATTCACTTTCCTATCAGAAAAGATACTGTTGAAGAAAATCCAAGCACTTTTACTGTCCTAAAAGGTGATGACAAGCACAAAAAAAAAATTAAAAAAACACACATCATTGTAAAATCAATACATTCATCGTTCCACTCAGAATCTAAAATACTAATTTTAGTTGAATACAAAATTGAATAACTATAAATTGCTCATAGTTCAAAGGATTTTATTAGTACATATCGTCAAATACTATTTAACTAGGTCAGAACAGTACAACTATAGATTTTATAATTTAGAATATGAATGGTGCAAAAATTGATTATTATACAATTATTATGTTTTTTTTTTTATGATTAATTTATTATAAATGTATTAATATTAACAAAAAGACATTTTTCACTGAAGATAAATTAATAATTATAATTACCTATTGGCTTTATTTGGCTATTACTTACATGATTTTTTTTACCGCAATTGAGCAATTCCGCGTACCTATATAGGTACATTATGCATTATCATTCCAAATTACTTAAATTAAATTAAAACGACAGCACTCGGAAGTCATTACGAATAAAAATGTACATACTACATAATTACAATATATAATATTATTATTGTTATCATTTATTGTTATATTCTGTGATAATATTTAATATCGTAACAGTGGCTCGTCGTACAATCTAATGTCGTTGTAGTTGATATCCGTGACAAACGATATTCGAGATAGTTGTATACGTTGTATAATGTCGTGGCAGGAGTAGTACCATTGATCATTTAGTACCGAGTATTATATTAGTACCGACTCGAAAACTCGATTGAACTAATGGAATCAAACTAAATTAATATTATTATTTTCATATCGATGAGCAACCATCATACTGGTATTATACAAAGACTACCTAAATCATATTCAGTATTCCACTAATAAAATAATACGATATTATTTTGGGTATTTCCAACACAACAGTTCACAGTTTGACGAGTACGATATCACATACTTACTCACATTTACATATGTTATATGTATATAAAATATAATATAATATATATTATATTTATTTATGAACAGATTTATTACAAAGTTTTAAATTATAAAATAAAATAACAATAAAAAAATATCAAACACTTCAAGTCTATAAATAGCAAAAACTAGACAAAATATTTTAAAAATTTTAAATTATATTATTTTAGAAAATGATAAAATAAACAGCAATAAAAAGTTACAGAATTATACAATATACATAATATTATATAACCACCCAAAAAAATCGTTTTTAGACACTCCGCAAAATTACCACGATAGAAAATTTTAGCTCCGTAAAAGTTTAGTTCCACCTCTTATTACTTATAAATTAATCGAAATATTTTGCAACGCCTCATAAAAAACGAATTTGTGACTTAATTTTGATAGGTACCTACCTATTTTATATAATTTACCTAGACGAAAGAATTCAGATGTTATTAACAGATCTAAATACGATATTCGTTATATACCCGCCATATTCCACATTTATGCGTTAATAGAATAACGTATGACAACGACTATATACTTTATAGTATATATAATAATATAATAATATTATATTATATACAATATTATACTAATATTATACAGGATACTATTTTTTTTTTATAGTATACGTATTCCAATTATTCAATGACCAATGTTAATTCATACGTCATGTAGTAAACATCTAAAATAAATAATAATATTATTATTAAAAGACAACGTGTGTTTCATTAAATTTGGCAACGTTGGATTTGAATCCCTTATAGGCGTTCACTACCCGAATGACGATTAATTAACGAACGTGAATGAATGGTGAAAAAAAAATTATAATCGTTGTTAAAAACATTATTATATTTTATATGCTACACGTATTATATTATTATACAGATATTATATTTTGTTGATGGTGCCGTCGTGGTATTCGGTAATTTTACCGCTACCAATACCAAATACCAATACATACAATAATGCTGCCGCTACCACCCAAAGTTTATAGAATATATTATTCTATAAACCTTGGCTACCACCGGCCGAATTATTATTTTCATTCCGACTACTAACGCTATCTATTGTCAATAAATAAACTAAAATTTAGCGCAGCGCATAATCAACGGCCAGTGAGACATCAGCTATACTATTATATTATGTATAATCAATGGTAGCAGGTACGTAGCACGAATTAAGATTTACCTTAATTAAATATCTTAATTCGTGGTACGCAGGCAGCTGCAGCCGTGTCACTCCGTAATGACGGAGGATTAATGCATTAATCCCGTGAATCACTGTGGACGCCGTCAGCAAGTAGCGTAAACAAGACTCGTAAGGTTAGAAGCATGAAGACAATAAAGGTGCCAAACTCCGCTTCTGATAACGCCCCGAATTAAAATTATTAAACGGCCACAGGTTGCACTGCGTTCTTTAACCCGCGTAATATAGGAATTGTTCATATTTTTTGCATTATTTTGAACGATACAACACTCAAATTTGTGTCTCAAGAATGTTGAATGCTTATGAAATATACACACATGAACACGAATAAATACGTAATCACTAATCGTACGAGCCTTATGCCTATATAGGTAATCTAATAGAAGGGTCATTGTTCGAAATACCTTATTCATGTATTTTCCAAAATACGCAAAAAACACGAATAATTCTTATAGCCGTATGAGTTTGGTCTTCTTGGATAGAAATTAGAATCATCATAAATGGTTAGTAGTGGCTAACGACCTATTATTATTGTCAGTAAATATCATAAATGAGTTAACGCCAGGCACTTTTCTCGAAATTCAATGGACTAAGTAAAATGGAGGCATTGAAGTGCCTTCATAGTTCCCTATCGAACCCCTCAAAAAAATACCAAAGAAAAATTGAACAATAGAAAAAGAACAAATTTTAAGGAGTATCAAATATTAACAGCATAGGCGTGCGCAGCCGGTTGTTGCAGAGTGGGCCAATGATACTTGAAACAAATCATTTTAGGTGTTACACTGTTACCTATAAAATTACATTCATTTACTCCCGGTGATCACCTACTGTTTAAATTTTAAGGTATAATGAATATATTTATTCATAAGTAGAGCTAGGATTTATATGCATTTGCATGTTTTTTTCTTTAAATCCAAATTGATTGGTTGTGATATATATCCTCGATAATAGAACCATTTTTTGTTTGCATATTTTATAGCTTCAAGGGAATCTTGTTAACTAACATTAAATTACAATCAGAGGTACTACTAGATTAGAACAATTAGATTGCCAGAGATATGTACTAAAAAATGTAAGAGTAGGTACCTATTGAAATAAAATTATCACCCGTCATAACCAAGTATCAATCAATGAATAAATTCCAATAATTTGATATTACAGTTTTGATAAATATATTTAATGTTTTTAAATGTTATTTTTTTAATACCTATTTGTAACAATTTAACAGGTTAAATATAAATTAATTCATTTTATACTCATAGGTACTAATGACTTATGGGTAAGTTTATTAATTTATACTTTTCAAAATAAATTACATTTTACATTCATATGTGATGTAAATGTTTTTATTTGTTGCACCTTTTTTATTTGAAGCTAAAAAGGTGAGCAAGTGAGCACCGCTTGGTACTTGTTGTAGGTACAAGAAGTCTTCTGTGAGTCACTGTAATTGGTGTGTTTAATTTAAATTACTGCATACAAAAAATATTCTTAGCGGAGATTTCCTGTTGGCCATATCAATTATATTTCATACTATTAATATTATAACATTACGGTAAGTTGATTTAATTTATTGATAAAAAGGTGGCATTTATAATTATATTATTAATATTTAATTATTATTATTGTGAATATAATATATATTTTGTATCATAATTTTATCATAGTATTGTTGTACTTTTTATTTAATACCACTATTACCGTAGAGAGACGTAAATATATGAATTTAGTAGATTAGTGGAAAAGTATTAAAACTAAGGTGGCAACTAACATATAAAATATGAATTTCAAATTTTATAGAATTGTGAAAAATTTTGAAAATTGGCATGAGTCCCCTTAAGAGGCCTCCATATTACTAGATTCTAAAAAACATTTTATAGGCAACTTCTTATACCTACATTCAGAAATTATTGGTCTTGTCATTGTATTAGTCGTAAGTACTAAATTGTATCAAAACACACTTATCGTTGGAATTATAGAAACACTAGTTTTTTACAAAAAATCACCCAGTTATGAGGCCCCTTAAGTCTTAACATGGATTATCATTGTAATGGGAATTATATTCACCATTATTCAGTAACTTGAGACCTGAGTACACTGCTATGATATACAGAACTAGGTATTTTAGACACATACACATATTATATAAAATAAATTATAAGAATAAAAAACAAATTATTTTATTATCCATGATATACAAAACTAGCACTACTAGTATATAACAAAACAACACTCATAACTACTGCAAAAAATAAAAATTACAGGTGTAATAATAAAAGTTTCACTTCAAATATTATTTTATTACCAATCTATTTTTCAAATGAACGTTTCTTTGTTCTCGCAGCAATAATATGAAAAGTCACATAACATATTAGGAGTAAAAATAAAAGCCATTATTTATTCAACCATTCACTTCTATTGACTTTCCAGCCACAGATAATGAATGGTAAACCTGTTTCAGTCGAAATTGAACTTCTTTAATATAACATATTAACTGATTCTAAAATATTTGCCTTTGGATAAATCATTTTCCAAATCATCTATTTTTTCCAAGGTTTGAATATTCAATCAATATCATATAATATGTAAATACTCAATTCTTTAAGAGTTTGTGAGGTAGAACTTTATTGATATTTTTGAACAATTAAATCTAATTTTTCATTTATAGATTTTCTAAATATTGTCTCAAAACAATATTTAAACATCATTTGAATTTACAACATTTTTTAGTTTATTTTGACATTCAAATACGAAGTCAAATAACAATAAAATATAAAATTGATGTCATAAGCTCAAAAATACTATCCTCTATAATTTTTATAATAGTTTATTTTACTTTATGATAACCCAAAAATCATAAAATAAAACAATTTTAGTTGAAAGCGTTTTATCTATGTTACGCGTGGGTCTACGAGAGAAAACAAATATTACGCTGACGTCCTTTTAATGTTTTACTATTAACAAATAAAACTATTAAATTAATGATACCAGGAAGTGAAATCTCAACATAAGCACTTTACTTTGTGCATGTTAAAATCAGTTAATATATAAAAAAACAAGTTTTAGATGGCTAACTAGTCATTTTCTTAACATGTGCAACGTACCTATAGTACTTAACCAGTTTCACTTCATCACCTGTATTTAATTTAAAATAAACAACAAAGAACATAATTTATTAATACTATTGATTTAAATATTTACCAGATTTAAAAGAAGGCATACATTTTGTTGTGTAGCAGCTAGTATTAAACTCTTTTCACTTCTAAAAAAATGTATTATCTTCGCGTTAATATTACATGGAGTGATTTTTAAAGCATGTTCACCCTATTTTTTTACTAAATTATACATATTATATTCAAATTTTAATTTTTGGAATTTTCGAATACACTTAAAGATTTTTCTATACTTGATATTTTTTAAACCATTTAAAGAAAATGTTGTTATAGAATACTAACTTCTGTTTTCAAATAAAAATCCTCTATTTTTACTTTTAGTAATCATTATTCAGCAGATATTGTTTTTTGAGAATTTTGATGCATCTAAATCAAAATTTGAACTAGTAGTTTTTGAGTTTTATAACTTTGTGTACTAAGGATAATATTTATATGAAAATTGGTTAAGTAGATTTAGAAACTTAGATAATTTTAAAATGTTAATAATTATCACTAAGTACCAATGATCTATCAAGATAAATAATTTGTAAAAATTATTTAAGTATACTGAATAGTGAATAAGTACTAGGTACATCTAAAATTACTTACTTATAGTACCTATTTTATGATAAAACCATATTCAAGGATTATTATCCTTAATATAAACATTTTAATAATTCAGCAACTACTGATTAGAATTTTGATTTAGATACATCTACATTTATTAAAACATCATCTGATAAATAATTAGCAGTAAAAAAAGGTGGGTAAGTGGATGTCACTCTGCTGTACAGTAAATTACAAGTGGGTCACTGTATAATGGATGGTATTAAATTTGAATTCAATGGTATAATATTATTGTATAAGAAAAACGATTCTGTGCGGTGACGGAATGTCAGTCTAGGTATAAGACATAATATTATAAAGGTACTTATAGCTATGGTATTAAAAAAAAAGTTAGAGGAAAAAAGATACAAAAGTTGAACATTTTATAAATTTTTAACTACAAAATAATTATTTAAATTAAAATTTGATAAATTTTACCAAATTCCATCAAACGATAATTTCAAACGATCATAAAAATTTAATATGACTTTCTTATAGATATTTTTTGTTTGATAAAGGTAGATAATCTTATAAGGAATCTTGTATTACATTTTAAAATCTTAGATTTTAGAAAGAAAAATTTTTACGAATTCTTAACTCAAAATAATTTGCTAATTTTCGTGATTTTTCCATATTTTGTCAATTTTTGAACTTTAAATGCTTATAAAAAAAAACTGTGACTAAGGATTTTTAATATTTTTCATCTGCTTTTGAAACAATATACTAGGAGCCTTCTATTAAATTTTCAAGCTTTTTTAATCTACAAATAAAATTTAATTGATATTTTTAGAAAAAAAACTAAAAAAAAATGGAAAATGAAAATGTCTCTAAACAGTTCAAAATAAATCAAAATATTTTGAAAATGTTATCGTGTATAGAAAATGGAAATATAAACAACCATTGAAAATTTCATGTATCTACGGTCATTTGTTTTAAAGTTACACCAAAAACCAAATTCAATTTTGTGAAAAATCGATTTTGCGTAAAAATTCCCGTTTTCCCTTAATTTTTCTTTTATTTTTCACGGCGCTTTTGAAAATTACTGGGAATTTTAAAATTTGACCTCCCCAATGCACCAACGATATTCACTTTCCAATCGAACAAGATACTGAAGTTGAAAATCGAAGCATTATTTCGACTACTTATCGTGTACACAGACACAAAAATAAATTAAAATTTAAATTAAAATAAAAATAAATAAAAAAAAAAAAAAAAAACACACATCATTGTAAAATCAATAAATTCATCGTTCCACTCAGAATCTAAAAGAAGATTCTCGTTTGAAAAATATAAGTTTGTATAGCTACAGGACACTTTTTAATAGTAGTACAAAAAATATCAAGAATTTGAAAATATGGTCTTAAGCGATACTTTAAAGTTCTAAAAATCAGAGTTTCCTTTAAAGGAAATAAGGTGGTGAGCATTTTTTCACCAAAATGTCTGGTAAATTTTGTATTTCATTATGGGGTCCTTTAAAAAACTGATCCATGGGCCTTTAGTGTGCCAGGCCGATACTGAGCATACTTCAAACAATCTAAATAACCTAGTCATGGCACCAATACTTTCATAATATATTTGACAAGATTGTGCCATAGTAAGTATAAAGTGTACCTAATAATAATAATGTTACAGGCAATGTGGTCCTGCCCGGGCAATGTGAACCACAATTTTTTTTACTAACCAACTAATATTATTTTTTATTTTCATTATAAATTATAACTCTATTATTACCTATTGGCTATTTATAATAATTTATAGCATTGTTTTACTTGCTTACAGGGTTGCAAAACAAACAAGCACAGACCTAGTCTGTTAATTCAAATAAGTGTCATGTTTCTAAATCGTGTGCAAATAAATAGGTAATAATAAAATTATAATTTATGGCAATGTGTACACATCGGTATTCCACGTTGCCCGTAACAGTATTATTCTTTATTATAGAATTATCACAGTTTTTTGTTATACAATTAAGTTGCATCATTTTTTTCTTATTCCTGTTGTATATATGTATAATTATATAATTAAATATAATATAATTAATAAAAAAATACTAGGCTCCTGATATAATATTGCTTAAATAGCAGTTAGAAAAATAATTAAAAATACATAGGTACAGTTTTTTTTTATAAGCATATAAAGTACTTACAACAGAGTTTCACGTAAGTAGACTATTCTATAACCAATATTTCTCAAAAATTTAAACGCACATTTTTTTTATAGTTATTTTATGTTCAAATTTGGAGGAAATCACATAATAAAAAACAAAAAAAAAAACGATTTTAGTCATTTCTTTGTAGTTTTATAATATTAATTCAACTTACCGACTACCGTATTAATAATAACTAATAAGTAATAACAATATAAATATAATATAAAATACCCACAATGACAAACCATCACCGCTCAGTACCTATTGTTTTTAGTATAGGTACAACGATATAATATCATCGAATTCAAATTTAATACAATCCATAATACAGCGGCCTACTGTACAGCAGAGTGTCAATGTAACATCCACTTACGCACATTTTTATATTTTATATTTGAAATTCAATTTTTTCATCAAAAACTCATTCAACCTACTGTATTATTAAAAGTAGAATACTTATTATTCCTACCAAGCAATTTAAGTTCAAATTTTATTTCGTAAAAATCACAAATTAAATTTTGTAAATTAGTTTGTATTAGGTACCTGTTGTCTTATAGAAATCAAATATGAATATATGATTAGTGATTAGTAATCACTGATTACCTATATCTATGTAGTAAGGTTATAAAATTAAATACGAAGTTCCTCATAAGTATACGTATAACGTAGTTATTAGTTTAGGTATTACTGGAATTTAAAAATGTACAAGAGTTATTACAATGTTTATATTTTTTGTAGACATATTTAAAGAACTACCTAGTTGAGAATAGAATGTAAAATGTCTGGTAATTTTTAATATATTCGGGTACAAATATACCTAAGGAACAACGTAAAACGACACTATATATATTGTATGAAGTATGAACAAAAATACAATACGTTTATTATAATATTGCGAAAGAATAATTTTAAGACATTATTTTGCTACTATAAAGCTAAAATTGCAAGTTAAGTATATATATTTTTTTGATGTATCTTTGTAACGCGCAAACACTAAGAACACAATTTTATAACATTTAAAAAAAAAGCCTATGTGGATCTGATTCCTATATACCCACCTTGTATACGCACCTGCATTGCGTAATTTGAGGACGAGGATTTTTTTCCTTAACATAATATTCTAGTTTTTTACACTGATTTTGTTCAGCTCCAAGTTTTAAAGCAAGTCAATTTTCTAATATTTTTGGTTATTTTTTATTATAATATATCATAAAAGTGTTTATACCTACTCGTAACGGATTGGATATTTAAAAATAAATAAATATTTCTCATTAAATGGTTTTCTAAATTTGGTAAAAATATCAAGTATACCTAATAAGCGTAAAATGGAAGTATAATGTATGAAAAAAATATGAAGTGCATAATAATTACGAAAAATATAAATTATCTAATATTTATATTGCAACTCTTAAGCTAAAATAGTAAGTTAAATAACATATTTCATATAGTTGCGTCACCCATAGGATAACCCCTGGCGGTCTTGGGATTCTTTCAAGTTTCCTTCGGCTCAGCCAGTGGTTTTTTGCTACGTCACTGGATGGGTGACCGTTATTCTTGCCATATATTTTTATTATTTTTTTTTAATGCAATTTGTATTTGTCAATTAGTAAATAATGTAAAATATGTATAGGTTATTTCCTGAAAATAATAAATTTTATCCACCATATGTCTTTTTTTATTATTTTCGATACTTGAATAAATTTTAAAAATATTTCGACTCGCTTTAAGGACATGTTTACGGACATATTAAATTTATAACTTTCTTATTTTTTTTCTATAAATGTCAATAAAATTGTATTTGTTGGGCCAAGAAACGTAAACATTTTTTAAGAATAATTTTACTCCGGCGTAATTAGGTATTTGTATTGAGGGGCGGTGGGGGGAGATTTTTACATTTCTAACATGTCTTGTGTGACACATACATTGACTATGGATACGGGAATCAGTAGTGTTTGGCGTAATCTATCGTAATATCTCGAGCGTAATATTATATTACGTTATGGCCATTTATTCTTATCTATATTATTTTGCAATATGATAGAATATGTTACGGCGCCTTATCACCAGTTTTCAATTCGCCACGCGAATTATTTTATCTCGTATTCATTTGGTGAGTTTTATTGTATACGGCTTCAGTGACAATTATATTTGTGTTCCTTGCGGCAAATAATAATGTCTCGCGTTGCTTCTCATGACGCCCAAGTCCGACGACTCGCTCCGCGACGGCGCGACGGGAACGACCGGTCATCGTTCGCTTTGCTCACCGCGCTCGACCGAGCCACACGTTTCCGGCCGACTTGCGCCCCGTCCTCAAACCGCCTCAAAGTAATTTCGACTTCCGACAGTCGTCTCATCGAGAACCGCTCCGCTCTCGCCGCAACGACCTGGGCGTCGTGTCCTCCCGCTCGCCGACCGCGGACATCGCACGTCGTACACCGACAGCCGGCTCTTCGACGTACCCGCTACGCTCGCCGACCGCGCGCGCCTAAAGCCACACCGATTACTGTCGACCCGCTCACGAACCGTACGCAATAATCTGTGGCTCCATGTCGCGCACCTTTTCGTATGGAACACAACAAACGGTTTTCGACGCGACCGCGTCATGATCATGAAACAATGTGTTATTTTATTAATTTTGTCCTGTAAACCTTCTGACGCAAGAGTCAGATCTCAAACGTATTTGTGTTTAGTGTGGATGTTGTACGTTCGGAACGTTTGCCAGAACCGCGATTATCACTGGTATACACCTATACATTTCCCATGTATAATATTTTATAGTCATACAATTTTTTTTTTATCCTTGCTAATAGGTAGTTCATTTTACCCGATTTTACTGGACTTTAATACTTAATAGCAAACTGGAGTCTGAAACCATAGTCCGTTCCATGTGTCTGTAACTGAAATACCTTAACAAAACGCTATGTGTGGATTGCTTTGAGTTTTGACACCACCTGTGGATCATCATCACCCCATCATTGTTGTATAGTGAGTATAATAAGTAAGGGTGTAGGTACTATAGAATATGAATAAATACATTGGTATAATCTCAACTTTCTAAAAATATTGTACAGTACACGCAGGAATGTTTTTATTATTAGTTATTACTATGTTTATGTTTAATTATTATGACGGAATCCTGTCTGTGTTTTATGGTAAACAATGTCAAAAGGCAGATACCAGACAATGTGACGTAGCACAGATGCATACACCCAAGTTGTGAACATAAGTACCAGTGTGTTCTAGAGAATCTCATAATATATAGGTTCTCTAGAAAGTTCCCTAGGAAACTTTATATCATTGTGTTTTGCTGCGGCTAAAGACAACTATTATCATATCTTCAATTAGATTTTAATTCTTGTTTAGAAACTAACTACCAACCCATACCCAACACTGTTCTGATTGCTATATTTTGTCTGTTTTTTCTAAACACACTCCCCAGGACCAAGAACTGAATTATTAAAAATACGATAATACAACGCACAAATACTCTTTTCAACTAGATATGCAAATATATTTATATTTTATTTAAGAGGACGTAGTACCCATATCTGTAATCTCCGTCTTACATACATAAGACATACCACATTTCCGTTTACCAAATAGTGTACTCCCAGTTTTAATATCAGAGTAAATTGAGCTATTATCAAACTTTTAGGTAAGAATATTATCCACGTTCTCTCATTGTTTTTTTTACAATATTTTAATTTTGAAGTGAGTATGAGTTATGAGTTCGTAAAATATTAATATTTGAAAGTGCTCATAATTTTCATTTAAATATTAAAATATCGTAAAAACCGACGAGAGTACACAGATAATACTCCTACCTAAAAGTGTGACAATAGATCAATTTCACTCAAATATCAAATCTGATAGGCAATAGTACACTATTGAAACTGGGAAATTAAAATTTGATATTCCATACTAGTGTAAGATTCAATATAATCTTTTAATATAATGAACAACCTAATATTATTGCGTCCTACTATGTACTTATTATAATATAACATAATTTGTTTTTGCAGTTGATTGTTAACAGTCTGGTCATAAGTTAATGAGGATCATTATATGTTGTCTTTAGGTATTCATAGCTTAAAAATATTATCTACAAGTGATTTTTCAAATAGACATCACTGTGTATAATAGTTTAAGCTATTACCTAATTCATTACATTCCTATATTCAGACAGTGAAGCACCAATATCATTTATTACAAAGATCTTTAGAAGACATGACCGTTTAAAGTAAATAATTAACAGTTAATAATTATTATCATGTATAAGAATCTATGTTTCTTTTTTTAAAATCTAAATACTTCTATAAATGTTTAATGCATGATATTTATATTAGGGCTTATTAAATAAATTTTATTTAATTTGTTGGTCCATTATTACTACTATAAAATTTAACGGCTCACCGCATTTTGGTTTTTGGGAAAAGTAAAGATTCAAGATTATATTAGTTTAATAATGATGTTTAAATGTTTAATTTGTATATTGTCCTGTAGGAAGGAGGTTATAACCTCCCTATTGTTGGTTTTTTGCAGTCCTATTTATTATTAGATTTATTTTTTTTGTAAGTTTTCCCCAAGTCATATCATAATCTATATATATATATAAAGGAAAGTGTACTTTACCATTAATCAACGCAGAGCCGAACCTATTTGAGTTATCGACTTGAAATTTCAAGGATAGATTTTTATAATAATTTCATCGGGCACTAAGAAAGGATTTGTTGAAATTTGCATTTTAAAGAGGTGCTCAAACAGGGATCTTGAGGTTCACGATGGAAATTGGAAATTTTATTTTTTAAATAGTTGCCATTGGTTACAGTCTACAGTAGAAATTAGTATTTATTTATTATTGGTTATTTGGGCAGATCAGGTACAAGCTAGCATCAAATCAAATTATTGAACATTGCAGTAAGTTACCCAAAAACAGTTGAACAATCATAATTTTTTTAAGTTGCAATTTTTTACGGACAACGGAATGGTCGGGTTCAGCTTGGTATGAATGTTTGTGTGTAGATTAAACATCTGGGAAGAAGACAGACTTATTTAGGAATGGTTAAATTTGGTTTTTTTTTTATTCATCTGATATAGTAGTTATGTTAGGTTAGGATATTGTATTAATTGATTAT
>NC_042493.1:100540727-100541982 GCF_005508785.2 Acyrthosiphon pisum
AATGCAAGGCCCCTGATATATTGTTACAATAGCAATTGTAAAATATTAAAAATACATAGGCACACATTTTTTTTATAAGCATTTGAAGTTGAAATTTTGACAAAATTTATCAAATTTAAAATTGAATAATTATTTTGTAGTTAAAAATTTATAAAATATTCAACTTTTATATCTAAGGATTGAAAATTTAAAACAAGATTTCACGTAAATATTTAATTCTGTTACCAAAAATTCTAAGAAATACATAAGCACAGTTTATTTTTATAGTCATTTTAAGTTCAAATTTGGACGAAATTACATATTAAAAAACCTGGAATAACTATTTTAGTTATTTTGTTGTGATTGTATAATATTACTTGTGGGTACTTGAAACTTCTAAAGTATACTATTATATATCTATGATAGTACCACGGTTTGTTGTTGATGTATAACGCGTTACCTAATGGATATTGTGATATGATTAATTTGGAATTTATTATTGATACCTATTATAGGTCAATTTTTTTTAATACTATAGATAAGTATACCTACAATAGGTATGTCTAATACCTAGACTGACAAACCGTCTCCGCTCAGAATCGTTTTTCTTATACAGTGATATTATATCATTGAATTCAAATTTAATACTATCCATTATACTGTGACCCACTTCTAACCGTTTGTTCAGCAGAGCGACATCCACTTACCCACCTTTTTTTAGTTACTTCGACAACTGAGGTCATTAACCAAGTACCAGTGGAACTGTGGGGAAGGTCTGTAGGTCTTGAACAAGTGTTGTGGCAGATTTTTTTTATTTATTTTTTTATTTTTTGTGTGTCTGTGTACACGATAAGTAGTCGAAATAATGCTACGATTTTCAACTTCAGTATCTTGTTCGATCAGAAAGTGAATATCGTTGGTGCATTGGGGAGGTCAAAATTTAAATTTCCCAGTGGTTTTCAAAAGCGCCGGGAAAAACAAAAGAAAAATTAAGGAAAAACGGGAATTTTTACGCAAAATCGATTTTTCACAAAATTGTATTTGGTTTTTGGTGTAACTTTAAAAAAAATTACCGTAGATACATGAAATTTTGACTGAATGTTTATCTTAGCATCTTCTATTCACCATATTATTTTCAAAATATTTTGATGTATTTTGAGCTCTTTACGGACATTTTTATTTTCCATTTTTTTTTAGTTTTTTTTCTAAAAATATCAATAAATTTTTATTTGTTGGATAAAAAAGCTTGAAAATTTAATAGAAGGCTCCTAGTATA
>NC_042493.1:100542082-100544372 GCF_005508785.2 Acyrthosiphon pisum
AAGAAACAAATCTTAATTCAATCTAATTATCTTATATTTTATACAATTATACTTTATCTACTTCTATGATATTTAAAATCATTTTTATTGATTTCGTTTTAGGTTACAAAAACTGGTAGGCCTGCTGTATTAAACTACGATATCGAGTTCACTGCTCTCCGAGAAAAAATGCATTTATTGTTTAATGACGATCACATTTTAAGACCTATATCTGATAAAGTTTGGGTTGATTTGTCCTTTGCACTTCAATATAAATGTCAGCAAAGACAATATACCTATATAGCAGTTTATAAAAATAGGCATGATAGGCAAAATAAAAGAAAACATCTGCTAGGCATTCAGAATCAACCAAATTGAAGTGCAATGGAAACAGAATCTACTCCTTCATCTTCATTTATAGAAGAAGAAAATAATAAAAAGTTATTTCATTTAACTATACCCTATACTGATTTTTCTAACATTTTGCTAACATCTGTACCATATAAAAGTAAAGGAAATATAAGATATTATGATATATCGAAGCCAGGGACATGGACCGATATAATGAATGATGCGTTTTTGGCAAATCATAAATTGCCATGCTGTTTCATTTATAAACTAGGAAAAGATAATAAGGACATTTCAAAAATCAAACATTATTTAACATTCGAAGCAATAACTTGTAAAAAATGCAAAAATTATCTTTTTGGTTGGAGTGATGCTAAACCAAAACCAGGTGAACCATTATATTTATGTATATTAACAAAAAACACTGTCGTCGATGAAATAAATCATACGACCAAACAGGGGCGGACTGGGTAGGAAACAGGCCAGTCAGTGGTTTTAAAACTTGGGGCCATGTTTTACGGGAAATTAATAAACATAATAAAGTCAATTTTTTTTATCGAATTACTATTTAATTATGTTTGTTTATCAGTTACCATAGTAATTGTTGATTATTTATTAGTTATTACTTTACATAAATATGATAATATTAAAAGACTGGGTACAAATGTTTGTGATTAGTAAAATACCACGGCTTCGCCCACGAACAAACTACAAATTATCTGCAACTTCAATCGATGGTCGCGTGCTCGGTATAAATTCAAAATTTAATTTTCATTGATTTTTGTCGTGAGCAATAGCTTTTAATTTTTGTCTATCAGTTTCTTTTTTTTTTGCCATCCAGAACTTTGTTTTAATTTCGCAAGGTATTTATTACCATCATCATCACCACTATTTTTAATATCGTCAATTTTAAATTGAAGATATGTTACTAATCTAAATTCCAGACAGTATTGAATTAATATATATATATATATACAAAATTAAAACAATTAATTTAACCCATAATTGTACTAATACTAAAATAAATTATTGATGGTAATATAAAAGACTAGACTAAAGAGCCGTTTCCGCTAAAAATCATATTTTTGATACAATGATATATCATTGAATTTAAATTGAACACAATATACATTATACCAGTGTTTGGAACGTTCAATAAAACAGTGAACGCGTTCTTTCAAACACTGCATAATAATATTTATAGTGACCCACTTGACATTTTATATACAGTAGAACGGTACCCACTTGCAACTAGCCCGCATTTTAATATGTAAAGTAATAATTGCTAATAAAATATTATAATTTACAAATTTTAAATTCTGTTTTTAAATTGTTTGATATTATTTTACAAAATCCAATAATCGTGACTAAAGTCTAAGGAAATTAAGCAAAGAAAAAATTTAACATGAACTAATATGAAGAAAAAACGATATCCTCCAGTTATCCAGTTATTAAAAATACTAGGTTTCACTACGTGACAATAATTGTGTCATATATACCTGTTAAAATAACCACTGACATTGCCAAACTATAACGACAATTCAAATAAAGACCGCACTGACCAGCCACAATATATATATACGAAGTTATAAACAAAACTTAGAACAAAACTCTTCGGATAATTTAAAGTTAATTATTCACTCCGACCGCTCAATACAGACAGCACACCCGGACAGATATAATGCTCCAGCTGTAAACGAGGTAGCCGTTCTTTTGATAGATGAAGAAAAAGGTCCCAGAGATATCGTGCTGCACGGTAGAGACGGCCAACTTAAAAGGGTCTCTGAATTACACAGATCTTACGATCCTCTCCATTATCCATTGATGTTTGTAATGAGAAGACGGCTATTATTTGACCATTCCTCAAGAATGTACTGCCCGTAATAAAATTGTGACCTGTATGCAATTTTATACATTTAGATTGATGGTGAGAGATGGTTTTAATCCACTACATTACTACAGG
>NC_042493.1:100544422-100589014 GCF_005508785.2 Acyrthosiphon pisum
CAAACACTGCTATAATGTATATTGTGTTCAATTTGAATTCAATGATATTCAATGACCCATCAAACATCGGTCAGCGCGTAATCTTGCCGTCTTCATTCACAGGTTCTCCGCGTTATCTACACGAAAAAACGCAAGATGCTATGACTTATGTCTGCAACTACGGGAGACCAGACTTATTTGTTACTTTTACGTGTAACCCCGAATGGCCTGAAATTAAAGCGGAACTATTAACTGGACAGCGGTCTTTCGATCGTCATGACATAATTTCAAGGGTATTTCATTTAAAGATGAAAAAATTCATAAAATTATTCACAAAAGATGAAATATTCGGCAAAGTGAAATGTTACATGGCAAGTGTGGAGTGGCAGAAGTGGGATTTACCTCACTATCATTTGCTGTTTTGGCTAGAAAGAAAAATACAGCCAGACGAAATTGATAGTTTCATAGTTGCAGAACTGCCCAACCAACAAAATGACCCGAAATTGTACGATATCGTGACTAAAAATATGGTGCCCGGTCCATGCGGAGAGCATAGCTTAACAGCACCATGTATGAAAAACGGTATCTGCACAAAAAAGTACCCTTATTGACGTTTCATCAACGATACCCAAACCGGAGAGGACGGATATCCTATAATTTATCGTCTATAATATAATTTTTTTCATTCGATACATGGTATTATGTTTTACAACAATAATAAAAATGTAAAGGGTATTTGACTTGCAATTCTTTTCACGGGCAACGCCATGCGGGTACGGCTTTATATATAGGTATATGTCTATGACATTAAAAGTTACGTTTTACGACAAATGTATTATTTAATGTATCATCTCACAATGGTCTACCAGGGTGGCTGAATTGCACTTACTGTTGCGAGTTACATCCAAAAAGATTTAAACAATCACAAAATTTTAAGGGCAACGAAGTGCACGGGATCAGCTAGTATTAAATAAACACCATGTATATGTATACTATTTATAAATTATAACCAACTTATTAATTTATTTAATCATAGTACATATTTTGTACACAATGTTTTTGTTAGATGAATAAAATTAATGTAGAGACTAGAGGTACACACAAATAGTTGTTATTTTATTTAACTTTCACTACAAATAACATTTTCAGACATATTGTCATAATTTATAATAGGTATTATAAACAAACATTTTACTATGCGCCCCAAAAAAGATTCCGGTCGAGCTCCGGCTCCACCGGCTAGCCCCGTGCGCACGCCTATGGTGATAGCCATAAATTATAAAAATTTATATTTTTTAACCATGATTATAAACATAAATTTGTTACATTGATAGGACAGAAAACCCTGATTTCAGTAACTTTAAACTTATAACAATTTTGAAGATAAAATAAAATTAATAGTTAGACATGGCAATATAAATGTATAATTTTAAAAATGTTTTAATTGTTCACAGATAAAAGCTATTTGGGGCCGTCGTTTATAGCGCTGGACACTATGTATCTTATATACGAATGTTCAGTGAAGTATGGGAAATACTCAACGATTTGGTAAAGAAATTTAAAAAGTGTTTAAATCCGGAAACAACAAAAATCAACCCACACTTAATATTTTACGCAGTCTAATTCGTTAAAATAAAAAATTTGTAAATTATCACTTTGTATTTTAGATTCTGAGTGGAACGATGAATGTATTGATTTTACAATGATGTGTGTTTTTTTTTAAAATTTTTAAAATTTTTTATTTTTGTGTCTCTGTACACGATAAATAGTCGAAATAATGCTACGATTTTCAACTTCAGTATCTTGTTCGATTGGAAAGTGAATATCGTTGGTGCATTGGGGAGGTCAAAATTTAAAATTCTCAGTAATTTTCAAAAGCGTCAAGAAAAACCAAAGAAAAATTAAGGAAAAACAGGAATTTTTGCGTAAAATCGGTTTTAAACAAAATCGATTTTGGCTTTTGGTGTAAGGCCTTCTACACACGGAGCTACTCATTTGAAACTAAATACTGACGCGAATCACTAACTAGTCCCCGTAGAGTCACTACCAATGTTATTCAATGGAACATAATGGACGGCACTACTAGTTACTAATCATTTACTAACGCGTTAGTGATAGGCCGTCTACACACGGAGCTATTCATTAGAAACTAAACTGGTTTGTGATTTAAATTACTTATCGATTACTAACGCCTTAGTTACTCGGATCCGCACACGATCATATTGAAAAGTGATTGAAATCACTAGTTAATACCGTTTGGTTATCGAAGGAGGACCTGTATCATCATTTTTTAACTCCATGGATGATTCCAGTGATGAAGAAATGATGATTGCATACTACTATTACCATACCAAAAGAAATAGAAAACGAAGAAGATTTTGGGTTCATCCATACATTGGAAGAAATTTTCACCATCGACTATTTGTTGCCGCGCGAGAATTGAATCTTTCTGATGCTAAATTTTTATGCTTTTATCGCATGTCTAAAGATAGTTACTTACAATTAGTACAACTGATTTCTCCTGCCATTCACAAAAAAAATACGAATATGAGAGAGTGTGTAAATGCTGAGGAGCGGATATTAATTACTCTCAGGTAAGAAATTTCTGTTCACATACTCAATAAAAAAAATTAATTATATTCAAATTATAAAAAATTATAAAATACAACCTTTTTAATTATTAAACACTTTTTAATAATAATTTAAAAATAAAATAAATGTAAAAACTACGGTTAACTTTCAGACATGTTATTGATTAAATAATTGTGTATTGTATTCCTCTTGGTTAACTTCACTCAAAGCTTCATTTACTGCTTCATAAAACTGTGCTGTGCTTTGACTGGTTGAGTTTCCTAGCCTGTTTAATTGCGAAGTATTATTCACATTTGCATCCTGAGGTATATACATCATTTCAGAGTGAGTCGAAGGTGTAGATGAGGCTGAAAATGTATTTGATGGTGTGTACTCGAAACTGTGTGATAAAATGTCATCAACAGACTGCAGGGCTCTTCGCTTGAAAAGTCGTACTCCTTCGTCTGACATTTTGAGAAGATCTGGTAGCATGCTAAGTAAAAACATTTTCAAACCTTCTGTTTTTGGATCCGGCTTTATATGATCATCTGAATTTAGCGCTCTGGCTCTTTTGATTTCGAAGTATTCGAGGAATGCTTTATCAACTGGGTTCTTAAACCCACGTTTTCGGTTTGGCATATTTGATGGAAAAGACTCAGGTTGACTGTGAGTAGTGTTCTTCTTGCTTTGAGACATTTCAGTTGTATGTAGTGGTGTAGGTAATGGTGACGGTGAAGATATGGTATAGATGTGGTTGGCGGTTGTTGAAATGAACAATGCGGTTCCAAAACGTTTTCTCCGTTGGCGGTCGAATCATTTTCTTCAGATTCCTTATCTTCTTTTTGTTCTGGTGGGTTTGGTAGATTTCCTGAAGGTGCACCTGATGCCTTTATATATGGTACTATGAATTGCATAGATTCCATTAAATAATATGTCCTCTTTGTTTTCGCTCCTACGCCACTTGGGGCAGGTTTCATGTTTCGCACAAAAACCGCTCGAATATTCTTCCACCTTTCTTTGCATTCCGCCGCTGTCACAAACAAAAATTATTAAAGAATTATACAGGGTTTGAAATTCTTTTTAAATATTTTTAAAAACCCAATAAAATTATTAAGTGTAAATTGAAAAAAGCCATGAACATTTTTGAAATATTGTGAATTATTTTTCAGTTAGAAATTCATAAAAGTTTTATTTTCACAGCTTACATTAGAAATTTTAATAGAAGCTCTGATATTATAATATTTACTATAGAAATTTTCTTAAACCACCCAATGTATTTTTAACTCTATGTTACAGATACTTAGGTACTGGTGGAACATTTGCATCACTTGCAGTTTATTTCGCTAGAGGGGAGTTCACAGTTGGTGGGATTGTGTCGGACACATCAAAAGTGATTTAGGAAGTGTTGAAGGACAAATACATGCAGGTACCGAATAGAGAGCAGTGAACAGCAATAGCACAACGTTTTGAGACTCTCTGGAATCTTCAAAACTGCATAGGAGCAATCGATGGCAAACACGTCAGAATTGATAAGTTTGCGAATAGTGTTTCTTCCAATTTTAACTACAAATCATATCATTCGACAGTGTTATTGGCTTGCTGTGATGCTGACGGTTTATTCACAATGATTGAAACGGGTTATGCCGGAAGAAATAGTGATGGAGGTATATTCATGGCCTCAGCAATGAAATATTCGATACATCGTGATGAACTTGATATTCCTACCCCCTCACTATTGACTTATGATGAAAACTACAGCTCATTTACATATTACTTTGTTGCCGATGAAGCATTTCCGTTGTTAAGATATCTAATGAGACCTTAACCTAAAAGAGTTTTGGATAATGTAAAAAGAATATATAACTACAGAATTAGCAGAGCAAGGAAAACCATTGAATGTACTTTTGGGATGGTCTGTGAAAAGTTTGCTGTTTTAAATGGTCCAATTTGCATTAGAGAGTCCAAAAATGTGAACTTCGTCATCAAAGCCGCATGCGTCCTTCATAACTATGTAAGAAAACTAGAGGGACTTCCGTACGTATCTACCTATCCCCAGGACTGTGAACCCAATGACCACATCGATGTAAGAACTACTGCACAAAATATGACAATAAACGAAACCTCTTCTCCAGCCGCACTTAGAAATTATTTAACAAATTATTTTCTTACCCCACTTATAATTAATTTTGTTCATTTACTAATTACATAATTTTCTTGTTTTCATATGTGAAATTCATGTTAAACACAAATTAAATGTTTTACGTATTTTTAGCAATAACAGAACTTGTTTTTTTTTTAAATTAGTATGATAATAAATTGATAACAATAATCTTCGTAAAATAAAATAAAATAATAAAATAAATGAAATATTTGTAAGGTTTTGGGCTTTTTAGGGCCACAAAAAACTACCCACGAAAAAAGGGGATCACTTTTCTCGTGACCTGCGAGCCGCACCGCGTGAGACCCAAGGGTCAAGTCGGTGGAACTCGCAGGCTTTGATACATGGAAAGAGTATTGTAACTCCAAGATTTATTTTGGGGAAAGGGTGTGTGGGTTATGAAATAATAAGTTGTAATTTAAAGGTAATCACGTGAGTGTATTTTACAGGGGTTTTAAGTAATCAATAATTTTGTAATAACATAATCTGGCACATGGCAAGTACAACAAATATAAAAGGCACATTTCAAATACAATAATGAATATAAAAGGAACATGGTAAAAAAAAACAGACGCTCGGCCCACGGGGATCGACACATCACATTACTCGTGGTGGTCTCCACAGGGTTACCGGGCGCAGTTTAAATGATTTGGGGAGGCGAAGGGTCGAAACATCTGTAAGTGTGGTCCGGGGCCCCCTACTGAAACGCGTACAGGGACAGCTGGTTTTTACGCCAGCCGTATGTGAACGCGTAGGAGGTTACCCGCTAGGCCCAAATGGCAACCACACTTTGGCATTCTGCAACGCACATTTTACAAGTATCGTGCTTTTGAGTGACAAGACAGAAGAAAAAGGGGGGGGGGACAGGGGAATTATATTTACGACAGCCGAGTATGATGTTAACGGTGATGATGTGCTGGTTTGACGGCAGTCACGTGGTTGTAGCATGGCCCGACCTCGGGCCCGTCGTAAAAAACTTAGCCCATCATAGCGTGTTGGTATTGAGCCAGGAAAAACGATACGTGGTTCTGACAGGTAATGTCGACACGAAATCTGGCGTGATATGCAGCGAGTTTACGCCATTCGTTGTTCACAAAAACAGTAGTATAGTACTAGGTGGAGCGGGGATCAACCGTGGTCCGTACTTCAGGACGACAAAAAATGGAGTGAATAGTGACCAGCGTCAGTGGAGTATATCTTATGGCGAAAACCGAAATCCAAAAGTGTGAAAGTCGTACGGCAGCTGATTGGCGGTGGTACTGGGGCAGTGTGGTTTGGTTGCGGGATCATTACATAAGATTGTGTGGTCAGAACGCACTGTGTGTGGTACCGGTTTTGACAACGACGGCGGTGAAAGCAACAGTCGCCAGCGGCTGCAGGTCGAGTGTGCAAACACTGCTGAGTTCTGGGTGGGGGGGGGGGAAAAGAACATATTACATAATATTGCTGTTATTATTGAGAATTCTCTTTGCGCGGCACATGTGAATAATTGTATGCTGATAATTTATTAGAGGGCCAAAATTCCGTGACGTTACATATTATTATTATTATTTTTTTGAATCAATTGTAGCTATAATATTTAAAATATCAATATTGGCACCGATTCACGGTGTTCAGTCCTGTGGAAAACATATATATTTAGCTGAAAATAGACAAAATTTAGCACCAATGTATGAGAGAACGATAAATTATATTATTACGTTGTGGCATTTGTGGGTTTCACTAATTTCATCGATTAAATTCTATATTTAAAATTAATATTATGAATAATCAATATTTTTGTTATTAATGTTTATAAATAATATAATAATATAATATAATTTATATTACCTACTTTAAAATAATATAATATAACAGATTATGTAGACAAGTATTACATATTATTATCTATTTCACTTATTTATAACCAATACATTGAAGAAAAAATAATTAATAAATAATAATATTATAAGTTTATTATACCTGTCATATTCACAGTTTTTCCAACTTCGTTCCATGCTATTTCCATCTCATCCTTCCTAGAATAGCCAGGAAGAGTGAAGTTGTACTAAATCGGATGTTTCTCCACTTCTTCTACTAGATATAATATTATACCTTATAATATCATACATTTATAAGTAAACCTGATATATATATATACATATATATATATTTATATACAATTGTTCACAGATTTTCGGATTCCATGAGAACGATGTACACATATTAAGATTGTTGTTGCCGTTGTTAATGGCAGCCACATGTTCGACCTCGATATTCCGGCTGCTGACCAAGGATAATAATAATAAGACGAAACACATGTATAAAGCGTTATAATATGTAAAATGTACCATATGTGTGTGAGATCGGTAATACTATTCTCTTCACTACACCCAAATTGTGTTACATATATCATTATTATTATTATTATTGTTAAATTTGATTTGTACTTGTACCGTACCATACATATATAAATATATTATATTATCAAATATAATATTCATTATAATATATTACATTTCAGTAAAAAAACAAAAAATACGTATTTTTTTTATTATTTAATTTATTACAAAAACATAATTACATCTATATTATAAGAATTGAGTTACTTCTATTATTATTGTAAAATGTGATGTGTACATGTACATATGTCATTCCTTCCTATCCTTCTTAGGCGATAACTTGATGAAGGCATCTTTCCATACATTCTTAAACTGGGATCAATTACACCAATTCTGAAGTCCGGATGCCCAACTGATGTCTCCAACTATAGGCCCATCTCAATTTTATCGCATATTGCCAAAATGTTTGAGTCATTGGTCCAAAAGGATATTCTTAGATCTTTCAATAATATTATCATGGAAGAGCAACACGGTTTCCGCCCTGGTCGTTCTACTATCACTAACAGCCTAATTTTTCATAATTTTGTTTTCAACGCCTTCCAGCATCATTCACAGGTGGACGTTATTTACACGGATTTTAATAAGGCGTTTGATACCCTGAACCATGCTGTCTTGGTGAAAATTCTAAAAGATTGTGGCACTGGAGAGCCACTTTTGTCTTGGGTTCAAACTCTCCAGTAACCTTGATCCGGGCCTTCACATTTTAATGGCTTGTTGCAAAGCTCTAAGAGTGTTGGGTATAATAATGAGATTGTCAAAGGACCTTAACCTAACTTCGTCATTGAAAGTTTTATACTGTTCGTTAGTCCGGCCAATTATTGAATATGGTGATCTCCATACTGCCGACAATGCTTGCCAGGTCGAAAGGGTACAGCGTAGGTTCTTGCAATTTTCAGCTTCCTTTGGACTTATTGATTTAAAAACACCTTAGGACTATAGTATAAGTGTTAAGAAATGCACTCATACCATGAGATATCGACATGAATAGTTCAATTTACCAATATTTCCCACGGAAAATGAAGATCCACCTGTGCTTCCTCGCCCAAAACGGGCTTACGTGTAGCGTAAGAAAGGAATTTATACTGGACTCGCTCGAGACGCAGCTGATCCTTAGCAAAGTATGGGAGCCAAACGTTAACCTCGTATTCTAAAATGGATCTAATAAGAGCAAAATATAAAGAACAAAGACAGGCAGGTGACGAAATAACCTTGGTAAAACCTAAAACCATATTAGCTCGACCCGTATCAATGTGATGGTTGAAAGAGAGAGTGGAAGAGTAGTAAATACCAAGATCTTTTATAGTAGATACGCGTTGCAGTAGAATGTTGTTAAGTAAATAAGGGTGATGAATAGGATTTAGTGATCTAGAGAAGGAGATTACATTACACTTGCTAACATTAAGAGAGAGGCCTAGGGCGGATACCCAATGATTATTAAATTGAATAAGTTTATTTGAATAGTAAACAGTCGGAATGGGTATCAATTTTAAGGAAAATGTTTATGTCATCAGCATAGAGAAGGAAATGAGCCTTTTTGAGGAAATTGAAAATTAAATTGAGTTAACATAAAGGCAAAACAATAGAACCTCAAATTACTACCCTGTGGAACACCAGATGTGATATCAGATAAGCCTGATGAAACCCCATTTAATTTAACTAACTGGATAGCGTAATATTCCAGGTTACCAAACTGTACCAGAGTACTATTCTGATAGTTCAGGTGACTACTCGAATATTAAGTCTTGCAGGTAGCAAGACCGTTTTGTTGATGATGATGATGATGTTGAAGTAGTTGATAATGAATTGTATACAGGTGTAGTTTTATTATGTAGTTTATTAAAAGTGTACTTCAATAATATTCGACTAAGCACAAAATTACAAGTTTGCTACACAAAGTGTCATGAAGGTGCTCATAGTGCAGTGGAGTGAACACGTCTGAATACAGGCCGTTTCTGGTCTGATTTTATAATAGTTCAGGCCCTCCTACCTACCCCCTGGTCCATCGGCTTATCCATATTTTAGTAATTCACTGCATCCTGTGGCCTAGCTACGTAAAAAGTCATGTTGACAGTTCTGGGAACTCTAGCCAATTGCTAACTATCACATCCTGGGTTATAGGTTAAGTCTATATATATATTTGTGATAAATGGCAATCTCATATCCTGTCAATAGATACGCATTTTTTGTCTTATAATGTGGTATTAAAATATTATACTCGAATAATTCGAAAACCCGGTTGACCCTATCATATCCATATTTTAGTCATTTAACAATTGCCGAAATACTAACGAGGTCGTTTGCCTATTTACCTATTCGTTAATTCTATTATTTACTATACTTTTAATTTGACTATTCATGCTCATTAATCATTATGTGTCGTGAGTAAACGGATACTATCCGTTACAATAGGTATGAACGGAAGAAGGAAAGAGGAGATCCCCAATGCCAATACGATCAAATTCTTTAATAAGTAAGTAATGAGGAACAGAGTCAAAAGCTTTTGAAAAATCGTTGAAGATAACATCAACCTGAGCTCCTTTACTAAGGCAGTCATAAATAAAGGAAGCGAAAGAAACACTACAAGAAATGGTACTTCTCCCAGTACGAAAACCATGTTGTTTAGGAAGAAGAATGTGATTTAATTTAGGCCCTAAATAATGGAATATGATAGATTCGAATATTTTAGCAATGTGAGGTGATATAGAGATAGGATGATAGTTGGTAACAAGAGACGGATTAGGGACCCTATATTTTGAAGATATATATATATATATTTTTTAATTGAAATATTGCTAGAACATTTTTAAATTTTAGTTTTATGTCAACCTATACTTTCAAAAAGGACTTTTAACTATATTAATCGATATTTATATATTTTATATTTGTGTACATACCTATAAAAACGAAACAATATATGAGTCACGCACAGGGACTGGAACCTATAGGGTGTTTCGGTTAGGGTTATGGTTCCGGTTATTAATTTAATTTGTTTAAGGGTTCCGGTTTCGTTTCGATTTTCTAAAAAAATATAAGGGTTCTAGAACCGGTTAATACCGGTTAATTTCGGTTATTTTCGGTTAATTTTGATTTCGGATTATTAAAGATTTTTTAAAAAAAATAGTCTGAAATAATTTATTTATTCATGTTTATATTGTAATTATTTCATGAAAATAGAAGGTATTATGAAAAGTTAAAAAATATTAAAACATTAAAACACAATACCAACATCTTCCATTGCTGACTGCCGCCGTGCTAGCTCAGTGCACGTCGATAATGTCATATAAAATGGATTTTCTTATCTACTATTTTTAGTTTTACCATGTTGAATTATATTATGCCCGTATTTTTATTTATAACTATATATTTTCACTCAACTAGAGGTTTATTTCTATTAATAATCAATTGGTTGATAGTGTTGATACGACTCTCTGATTCTACGTCGACGAATTACTAGTCACAACACAAAATAAAAAAAAAACATTAAAAGATTTTAGTTTTATTTTTCTGAACATGCAAACGGACAAACAAAATAGTCATTTCTATAGTATTACTTTTACTAGTCCAAATAACTAGTCTACCCTTACCTAAATAACCTTTTTATAATTAAGGTTACGGTTATGGTTACGGTTTTTCATTTTTGGAAATAGAGGTTCCAGTTCCGGTTTCTACATTTTTAAGGTTAACCGGTTCCAGAACTGGTTCTTTTCAGTTCCGGTTCTGGTCCTTGGTCACGCCTATTAACTTTTCTTTAAATTGGACGTTTTTTCCATTGTGATATCGGCTGACGTACAATATTTAAGTGTAAGAATATACAGACATCATCCGTTCAAGATAACCAAACTAATAGATATTTTAACCGTTTCAAATCATACGTTAAAATATAACCGAATTGAAGATTTCAGAGGCTGAAGACGATGAATCATAAAGATCATTGGACCATTTAAGTTTTACTATACGTTCTTCTCATTACTTGTTTCTTTTTCTACTGGTACTCAATAAACTAATAAAATAAATAAATTTTTTGTTTCTATAAGTATAATATTTATACAAGGATGGGCAAGTTAATGGTTTTTAAAAACTCAGTTAAGTTAATATGCACCTATAACAAAAAGTTAAAAGTTAAAGTTAATTTAACTATATGTTAACTCAGTTAAGTTAAAAGTTAATACACACTTTTTGTTAACTTTTTATTAAGTAAAAAAAAATTAATTTGTAAATTTGTTTATACAACGCTAGCGTACTTAATTTTTCCCAACCCAAAACTAAATTATAGACTATAATGTTTATACTTTATACTGTATTTTCATATTATAAGTTATATTCGACTGAATACGTTTTTAACTTTAAACAATTCAAGGTAAATATTTTTTGACACGAAAACGAAATTGACTGAAATAGTGAAATATAATAAAATTAAAAACATATAATTTAACTTAACTTAGTTCATAAAATGAAAAATGCGGAGCGATAAATGAATTGCTTTTTAAATTATGTGTTGTTTTTTAAATTTTTTTTTGTGTGTGTACACAATAAATAATTGAAATAATGCTTCGATGGCAACTTCAGTATCTTTTTTGGTGGGAAAGTGAATCTAGTATATAGGTGCAAAATTTTTAATTCACAGTATTTTTCAAAAGCGTCCGGAAAAACAAAAAAAAAAATTAAGGAAAAACGTGAATTTTTATGCAAAATCGGTTTTCCACATAAATCAATTTTGGTTACTTGCGTAACTCTAAAAAAAATTAACTTAGTTACAGGAAATTTCAACTGAATGTTTATATATTTTAGTATTTTCTATACACAATAACATTTTCAAAATATGTCAACTCATGTTGAGCTATTTATATGCATATGAAATTTTCGATTATTATTTGTTTTTTTTTAAAACTAATGTCAATAAGAACATTTTGCAAAACTCGAAAATGTATTAGGTACGAAGTTCATCGTAATTATTTGTCATAGTGGACACTAAAAAAAAAGTTGAGCGTAAATTCACAATCATTTTTAATGAGCGTCTGAAGTTAGAATTTTGTAAAAATATAACGTATATTCGCAAACTATTTTAGGTTAGAAATTATTAAAAAAAACCTTTTATATTTAAGATTTGAAAATTTAATACATGCTTTCTTATATGACTACTTTTATCAAAAAAAATGTCTACCAGAAACTTAAATCAATTTTTATGAGCGTTTGATGTTGATATACTATCTACATATAAACTGCACAGGCCATCGAAGGAGTAATTTACATGCGAACATTTTCTTTCAAAATTATCTACTCCATCTAATTTAAAAAGACATAGCCAATCTTTACACAAAGACCCACAGTTTGTTTGTCCAAAATGTAACAAAGCATTCATAAACGCATCGCTATTGACCTATCACGACAATATCGTTCATACTGATTTTAAACCACACTTATGTACTTCCTGAGACAAAGGTTTGCATGTACCATATAAATAATCAAGACACGGAAAATAATGTGAACATTAACGAACACAAAAATAACGAAAATGTCCAGCAAATAATTTAAAATGGTGTGTATATTTAGCAGTCTTGTAAAAATTACTTTTGAAAAATTATTAAGATACTAGTATTCGAATAAAAAAGTATTAAAAATACTTTTAAAATACTATTATAAAAATGTATTTTACGAATACTCGCAAAGTATTTGAACACAAATACAAGTATTTTTTCTTAATTTTATGCTATATAGTATATATATTATATTGTACATCAGTATAGACTATAGGTACCTATTATGTTGCTACTTACCATAGATTTTAACAATTACTATTAACATGTCTGTCGTCTGACTATTTAGAGATAAATACATGTTCACATAGATTGCATTTAGATATATTTCAACTAATATTGATTCAATTTTAACGAAAAAAATAAAATTAAAGTGGTATTAACTATTAATATGGCACTATTTAAAAAATTATTAGATTTTCAGTTTTCTTAAAAAAATTCCAATACAGAAACCATATAAAATTTGATGTGGTATTTTATTCATTTTAAACACTGTTATTACTTACTTTTACAATACATTCAAAAACATAATATTAGTTTTCAATGACAATTTTTATTGATATCAATTTTTTGTGATAAACTATAAATTAAAATTAATAAAATTGACTTTATGGTATTTTAATACAAGTATTTAAATGTTGTTAAAAATATTTTTAAAAAATAAATTAAAAAAATTGTATTTAGAATACCATATAAATACTTCAAAAATTATTTAAATACAAGTATTCAAATACTTTACAAGACTGATATTTAGACTAGGAAAACTCATGTAAAATCATATTTTAATTTGTTACAAATATTAAATTTATTGATATGGAATAACAGAAACATTACATTACGATTATGTTACGATAACATAATAAAAATCTAGTCCTAGTGAGAAATTTGGGACTGGTATCACTTCAATATATTTCATGAACCTTATTAAAACTGTGAATTTAAAATAAAATTCATTATAACTATTATTAATTAACGATTTATTTTATATAAAAACTAAGGCCTAGGCATCAAATCCTTACACAAAATGCAACATATCCATTTCTTGCAGGGATAGTGACTCCTAATGAAGTATTCTGTGAAAATGAAATAGAATATGTAGTGGTCAAATTTCCGTGGCAAAAGAGATGTGCTGGGCCCTATTAATACGATATATTTCGGGTTATTCTTTACAGAAGTCAATTCGTTAATAATGAATTCCAGCCTATTCAACCTGCACAAAAAAAATAAAATAAAATTATCAAAGATTATGAAAAAGAATTTATTTCATTCATTAACGAACACAATTTGTAACCCATAGACGATGTACATGCATCATTAAATTAATATAAATAATAAATTAATTAACACAACAACTTAAGAATATCGCTACTTGAGAAATCGAGTGAATATCCAATGTTGTAAATATTTTAACTTTATACCTCATGAACCATATAGAGTGAGAATGTGAGATTATAATTGCATATAATAATTATTATTTGTCAGGACTCAGAAATATTGTATTTCGTTGTTTTTGAATTTTGGGGATTCCGCTTAATGGACTTAAAACATTTTTCTGAACTTTCCGATGAACCCATATGTAGAGACTACATATCGGTGCGTTTTAAACTTCTCCAGGCAATTAGTGTTGAGAGTGTAATGAACGATAGATTGAGATTATATGTGTCAGAACTCAGATAACAATATAATAGAACTACAGTATATGACACATACGACTTATGATATATACTATTACATTATCTTAATAACTCAAGAATGCACTCATACCATTTCTAAAGCGGGAGTTCTCAAGATTAATGGAAAAACAGATAATTTCTGAACGCTGTTGTGTTGACTAAATTTCAATTAGTAGTAGAAGGTCCACTTTGAAAAATCAACAAAATTAATACGATGGCCAAAGTTGCTGAGGGTTAATTAATAAATAAAAAAAAAATAACTAGTCAGCCGAGTAAATATTGATCAAACTTGCAAAAATATTATTTATAGGATTGCGTTTGGAAATTATCGTTTGGTATGGTGGCCAAAAGTGTTGTTATAATAATATTTTATTACAAAATATAATTTTGAAAACCGATTTAGATCAAAAGATTTCATAACATACCTACCTGTAGTAAGCCCAAAATTAATATTTTATTATATTACACAATGTAACGTAGAATAAATTATACATTGAGCATAATTTATAATTGTTATGATTGGTAATGTAGACAATAATATGAAATGTAAAATATGCCCAAATAACAGGAAGTGTGAATTTAAGGTGAAAACAACGAGTTGTTTTACCTAGTCACAACTACTCACAAGTAATGAAATTCGACAGTATTAGGAAAGTAAAATTAAAATATAGAGATCACGACACCAATACGTCATTGTTAGAACCCGCATAAATACGAATAGAGCACCTAATATTACTTAGAAGATAGTCAGTCCTCGTGGTAGGTCTAAAAAGCTTAGGTACAATAGTGCTTTGTCTAATTGTCTAAAAGGGTAAGAAAGATATATGAACCAAGGTCAATTTAAGATGATTTTCGTATGCAATAAACCAGGAGAATGGGTAGAACAAGATAATGCTGACCTCGATGATAAACCGACAAGCCTGTTTGTAGTAGGTGGAGCGGTTTATGTTATAGGTCCAGGAGAACGATATTTAGCAGCGTATATATTATCAAGAATTGACGTTAATGATAAATAGATACGTGAAATGTCCGTATGGTCAGCACAAATACGGGATTTTATTGCAATCTAACAGTAAATTATTTTCCCGCCGGTTACAATCACGTTTGACCATTTTGATAAAACGAAGTATAAGTATTCAGGAATGCACTCATATCACTTTCGAAAATGTAAGTTGAATACCTAATTTTATACGATTTTTTAAACGTGAGCACATACATTTTTTCACGAGATTGTAATGCATCCAAGCGGTAAATCTTATACTTAATTGCAGCACGGCCGTTCTTTGGACTTATTGATTTAAAAACACCTTAGGACTATAGTATAAGTGTTAAGAAATGCACTCATACCATGGGATATCGATTACGCTATTCGAAAAGTTCAATCAACCTATATTTGCGAGAAGTGTACACAGTTGCCTCCACCAAGGTTGGCATAATGGAAATGTCAGGACAATGAACCGAGTTCACCACAAAATTATTTTGGGTGCAATGATCCAGTGGAATTGGTACAAGATGAACCATTATGATACACGGGAAACTAATTTAAAAATATATCTTTAGAAAATTCCTAAGTGACTCCATTCCAAACCACTGACAATATTTGATCATTAATATATTGTAATTTAAAATTGTCATAATATAGCTAGACCTAGTATGCACCAAAAATCATCCGAAATTCATACACAAAATGCTTACGTATCATCCATGTATTAGCCATATAAACATAAATTTGGAATTATAAAATTATAAATTAAGTCACAGTCTCTTTTGTAAGTAAATAATATTTCTGATCACATTGATATTCAGTATTTTCTACAATTAGATTGAGAAAAAAGAAGCCGATATAATTTACTCAAGATTGTGAAAAAATTATGATGATACACTTACCAATTTTTAAATTACCCGTTATTTTTCTTATACCATATTAGTGAACACTGCTTGCACCACGGTCCTTCAACCCAGTGAAGCGCCCGGGCATGTTTCTTTTAGGAAATTGATTAAATCCTCAATCATATATTTCCCAATCAAGAAGGTATGATATAAGTATTGTGCATTTCGTTATTTTTTTTTTATCAAAGAATATGATGATATGTATACAGTTACTTGAAATATTCATTTTGTATTTCTTATATTATAAAGCCCGATATCGGTGGATACCGCTTGCAGCGCGGCCCCTTGACCTAGTACGGTGACCGTCCACGTCTCTTTTAGTTAATTGATTAAATACCCTATCAAGTCTTCCCAATTTCTAAACATTTATATTTTTCAGATCGGTTAATTTAAATATAAAATAGGAAATTCAAGAGAGACTGTTACAAGTGACAAAATATTGTACATCCATAAAACATACATGTTGTATATCGAAAACAAAATTAATTTATCAAATAAATAACATTGTATAGTAAATTCTCCTCTTTGAAATTATCATGATTTTAATAATTTTATATTAAAATAATTATGAATTTTAAATTTAGATTTACTAATTGTGTAAGATGGGTACAAAAAAAATATTTTCGGGACAATCCATGTAATCTATACATATAAAATCCAAATACCACTCACTCGCTGATCGCTGTATTTCCAAAACTACTCAACCCACAAACTTGAAATTTTTGGAATAGTGGTTCTTCTAATACTTTCACAGTGCAATAAGAAAGGATTTGCCAAAATTCGTATTTTAAAGGGGTGCTGAAACAGGAACATTGAGGTTCACATTGGAAATTTTATTTTTGTTTATTAATAGTAGCCATTGATTCATTATCCTGTAGAGTTCCTTCATACTTTAAATCCACCAGGAATTCCACTTCATAATCTATGTTTAAAAATTGGAGCTCCAATAATGCTATTGCGTAACCTTATACATCCCAAACTTTGTAATGGCACACGACTTCGGGTTAAGACGTTACATAAAAATGTAATTGGGGCAACTATCTTTACAGGCTGTGGTATAGGAGAAACAGTTTTTCTACCAAGAATACCTTTAATTCCATTTTACTACCACTTTCAATTCAAACGGCTACAGTTTCCCGTAAAGGTATGTTTTGCCATGACATTAACAATTAACAATTAGGGCAAGGACAGTCTTTGAATGTGGCAGGAGTAGATTTAAGAGATGAGTGTTTCTCCCATGGCCAATTATACGTAGCCTGTTCACGTGTAAGCTCTCCTGATAGTCTGGTAATACTGCTTCCCGAAGGAAGAATCAAAAATATTGTATACAAGGAGGCATTATAAAAAATGCGAAAAACGACTTTGCATAAAAAAAATATTTTGCACATGACAATGTTACCCATAACATTGTAAAATAATATCGTAAATTTGAAAAAATATACGCATGGATTAAGCCGGATAATTATAAAAAAAAAGCAAAAACGATTGACTACGCATAACAAATATATTGCATTCAACAATATTACACATATAATTACACATGTGGCTAAAAATTTAAATATTATATAATTTATACTTAAAAAGACATTCTTCTTTTCGACAACGCTTCCACAGCGTTTCACACCTAAAAGGAGTTTTTCCGGGCAACGCTGGGTAATTCAGCTAGTACAATTATATATCCCTTGGAATAAAGAGAAAATGTCTATATTGATAATGATTTAGTCTATCAGCGCCTTATTTAAAAGGAAAGTACTTGACCATGGTTGTTCTCTGGCGTCGCCGACGTTTCACGACGAAACTCTGAAATACCCATAAAAACTGTTGCTTTTGGCCACTGCCTGGCGCTCGGGCGCCCAGTGAACCCCTTAGCGTGGGATGCGGTTGCGTCATAAGGAGCGGAGTCAAACTTGCTATACATAGCTAATGGTCTAAGAAACTACCAAGTTACGGCCTCGTATTTCCCGTTACACCCATTACACGTTAACCCCAATCAAAAAAATACGCAACTACCAACTGAAAAAAAAATAACGCAGTATAATAGTGCTATAGTAATTCCGAAAACAATAAGTACTGAGAACCGCTTTCCGGCAAGTAAGCATAGGATTTATTAGAGATATATACCTAGTATAAGTGTTAAGAAATGCACTCATACCATTTGATATCGATTACGCTATTCGAAACGTACACACGCACTATCACCACTGCCTAGTACCCGTAGTCGAGTTTAACCGGCCGGCACTATGACATTATCTGTACTATTATTCCCATGTAACACGAATACCGGCCAATTAAAATGCATTACCCAATTATTATATAATATCGTTTTTGTCGTCCCGTGTGATGTGCGACGCATTTGACGCTCGTACCTAAGTCTATTACTTTTATTGTGCCTCTCAGCCGGACAACATGAGCGAGTAGAAACACCGTCTTACCGAGGACGTCCTGGTGACGATGCTCGGACACACACGCAGAATTTGGTAATGCATCATTATGATTATTATTATTTATACTACACCTTGGCCGGTATTTCGTGTTTTTTTTTTCGTGTATATAGTACCTACTATAATGTACTACTATTATTATTATTATGATTACTTATTTACGCCGGTAACCAAATAGGTACCGCTCTAGTACCCTGCGACAATGAAGTTTATTATTATTATTATTATGTATTTGTTTTTTTTTGTTAAGGTGACCCTTTTTGTTGCGGCCAAGTTTTTATGCCAGTGTGGGCTTTTTTTGGTCATAAACTTAACTATTATTCTTTACCATAACGATTAAAATAAATTTACCTTTAATTCACCCATTAATTATATTTTATTATTGCCTTTCCCAATTTCTATTATATCATTTAAAAATCCCACACGCTCCGATTTCCGAATCTCGGCTGTGGGTTGGTGACCTTAACACCAACGTTTTTCGTCAACGTACGCTCCACGCCGAATCTCGGTAAGCCACCGTGTGAGACGTTACAAGCACTGATTGACGATTTGCAATTGTATTCGCCACCTAGAAGGACAAAGCTGCTATCAGCAATGTGACGACGTTATAGACCAAACCGTAAATATAAATGTTTTTAATTTTCTTGACAAAATGTTGGAGGATAAAATCTCTAATCAGTACATTTACTTTTCCAAGAAATTGCTTGCTTGAGAAACACAACCCACAGTGAAAGACCGTTTGCACCAATATATGTAAATGAATCGGAACCTTGCACGTGCCAACAGCAGCAAACAACATTCCACCATGGGATGCCTGTCCGGACACGTAGATGTCCTAATTTTTAATTCTAAGAACAAACACTTGTAGCGTATTATAATTACGTAAATGAATGTGCCGACGGCAACGGCGAAAGATACATATATGAAAATGCCGTGGAACCTTGTGCGAGCCTACAACAGCAAACGAGAATCCACCATGGAAGGCCGGTCAGGACACGAAGACGACCAATTTTTTAAATTTGAATAAAATTAAATAAAATTAAACTTTTCGAAGAAAGACTGCAATTAATATATTTTAATAAACAAGAAAATTGACATAGGAGATAGTTATTTAAATATTTTTTTAGGTAGGGCTTAGTGGATTAGGTCTCATGGCGTTTTGTCTATCAGAAAACCCCCCTCTCCGAACAAACTAACCAAAAAAAAAAAATACGTAAGGTATTCATTTTAGCACTATTAGCTATATTATGTTATAATTCTAGCTCACATGGCCCAGAAATCTGAAATTTTTTTGTTAATGTTAAGTACCTACCTATTGAACAATTCTAAAAAATCAGGCAACAGATAAAATATAATTTATGTTTCATCTATTATAAAAAATTATAATACAAAATAAACTTAAATGTATCATATTTGATTATAATTAAATAATTATAGTATTTAAGATCAAGTTAAAATGTCTACGTGATAAAAGTGAAACGTATTTACAGCGCTCAAGGTATGACACATCGGTTTTATATTTTATTATTATTTGACTTAATATTCGACTTTTAAAATAAAAACATTTGTTGATAAATTTAATTACCTTATGAAATAATGCACATGGATACACAAGTTCCCGATATGTACGCAAACTAAAATCAATTTCGGCTAGAATAAATGCAATTCGTGCAAAAAATAAGTAACTTTATCACAATATTACTTAAATTATTTAAACCAATGGCGTATTTACGGGGTTGGGGATTGCAATGAAGTACTTGGTAGTTGGCGTACATACAAACATCTAATCGGATGATAGGCGCCCATGTTATATCTTTTATGTAATAAATAGAGTTACATATGGGTAGATGAGTATTGATAGAAGAAAATGGAACATTTTATTAAATTTTATTTTTAAATCCAAGCCTATGCTATAAAAATTTAACCTTCCATACAATAAAGATATTATTGTTTATAATTTGTCTTTTTTTATTTTACCGTAATACTATTATAACATTAAAATTCAGAAAGAAACAAAAAGAATTACACAAACTAAAACGAAAATGTATATGGCTTCCATATTTGCCAAATAAAATGATGCTAAGTAACTCAAAAACAAATAAATTAAGCTACTTGACATTTTTACTAAATGTTGGTACCAAAAGGTGACGACAGACAAAAATTAAAAAAACACACACATCATTCATCGCTTCACTCAGAATCTAAAATAAACGAAGACAAATTTAAAAAACTGGTAAATAAAATATAATATCGTCCTTGAACAATATAGGGAAAGCCAACGTAATTTATTCTTTGCAGCTACATGATGGTGTTATAAAAAATAAAAACATAAAAGCATAACTTTTTTTATTATTGAATAATATTCATTTAAAACAATAATATTTAAATAATTGCATTAATTATTATTATAATTTATATTTATTCTACCTTTATTGTACCAAATTTTGCTGTATTTTTGGGTCATCGCCCTTTGTATATGTTAATTATGTTAAATGACTGTATTATTGTTGTGTGCTGTACAAAATAAGGAATTTTTATTCCATAATTAAATAAACAAATACAAATACAAATATTGATATAACTAAAATATGCTTGTGTAGTATTAATTTTAATAGTAATAATTATAGTCTTGTATGACACAATGTTATATAATATTATGATTGTAAAATATATAGGTGCAGTATAAATCTGATATAGGTGAAACCAAAAACCAAATGGAGTTTGGCTATCTCTTACGTATAGAAGAGTTATTAAGTCTGTTATTCAATTTATCTTAAGTTATTTTAACATAAAAAATATTATTTAGGTGTTAGTGCATGATCTCTTATTAACTATATAATAAATTATGAACCATCCAAACAAGTCCAGTCTGAAGCGGAGCTACTAGTTACATTTTATAGCACTATAGTACTTACCTAGCACTATTTGTATGTACTTATGGTTACTATAGAAATTATATATTTTTTAAATAATATTTTTATTATTATAATATAATTTATTTTTAACAAAAGTTTCACAAATAAAATGTACACATTATGCCACATATTTAAAATCTTGTCACTTTGATATTTCGTGAGTTTGTGGCTCAAAATTTAGGAAAATGGTTTGTGAAGTCAAATAATATAAGTTGATATTCATCTACTTTACATGGGGCCCAAGTTTTTCAAGTTATTCGGACACTGTGAAATGTATAGTATATAATATATATATATTAAATTATACAAACCAAAAACCAGCGATAGGTATTGGAGATTTGGTCTATAAATGGATCCATAGAGTTACGCCATTAATAAATGTAAGTGCACCCCTGAATTTAAATTACATTTTTCATTATACTGTACTATTTTTATTTAGATCATTTGTAGGGGCCCAGCTATTGATAAGCCAATTATTTTTAAACCAATGCATTAATTTCCATTTTCCATACAACTTTCAACACAATCACAGGAAAACGAGGTCGAACAATTCAGTTTTTACCCCGCATCAACAGACACTAGACAATGTTATTATAAACTAAAATTATCCAGAAACGCCTTTATCACCCGATGTACTCCCGCATCAACGTAAACAAGCATACATTGGCAATTTTAAATGTATTTCACCGCCCACGGGGATAAGAAAAACTAGCTTTGTCACCAAACCGATAGCGGACAAGCAATTCCACGATGAAATGCCTTTTCGGTCATGGATACGTCCACATGCTTACGGAGGAGAACAGTTCTTGGTGTATTTCAAGAAGACATGATTGTTTATATTATACAGCCGTATAAAAATAGGAAAAATTCACATATATTATTATTGTTTTGAATAATTAAAGAGGTGATGATAACAATTAAGAATTGTAGCTGGCTAATATTATACTGATTACTGGCTACCGTATTTTAAAAGGAAAAATGCTACTAAAATCAAATCGTATAAATATTTGGTATTCACTAACCTTTATTTTGTTGAATGAAAGTAACCTTTTCCACTATGTATTTATCCATTTTATCCATCTCAGTACTTATTTGAAACGGTATCCCTCTGGAGCGGCTCATTTGTGAACGCCGATTCAACCAATGAATCTATCCATATTCAGCCGGAAGAGAAACTTATGTCCGATTCGTTAAACTCCGCTGTCGACTGCAGTCGAAAATCCTGTGGAAAAGTAATTATTGAAGAGGATGTTAATTTACATATTTTTAAAAAAAGGACGCAGCGTTGAAAATATCTATAACAAAGAGAACATGACATTCCTTGGTTTTTAATATGTAATAAAAATTTTAATTATTCACTTATTTGCAGCAATACTATTTGTTTTCAAATAAATATCAATTTAAATAAAAATGGAAGTTAGTCTGTTTCTTAATTAGATAACTGATAAGTTCTATATAATTATTTTAATTTAGATTCCTAGATACTAGGATGTTTATAGTAAATAAATTAAATCTTTTTTTTTTCAACGCCTATAGGTTAGGTGTAATAGGGCTAAAGGATAGATTAAGTTTAGTTTTCGGATTATTAAAAAGGAAAATTTATTGTTTATTGCCACATTGGTTACATATTTACAATGCAAGTCTAAGGTAGGTACATAATATTATAATATACATACACATACCTACTACATGCATATGAAAATGTTTACAATATATTTTAAAAAAAAAAACAAATAATTATGAACACAACAATTAATTTTATGATTTGAAATCATGATAGGTAATATTATATTATTCCGTGTACAATTAATATTATCATAACTATAACTCAATTATAGAGTACCTTAACGTAAACAAGGTATTATTTATTAGATAGAATTTTTTTGTGTTAAATTATTAATAAAATATTGTGTAGGTACAGATTTTTATAAAAGACAATATCACAGGTTGAACATTTTTTTAGTAAAATTATATACTTTTTGATGATTAAATAGAAACAAAATTAAAATAAATATAATAATATTGATACCTATCTTTATATAGTGTGTTAAGACTTAAAAGTCAGGAATTTTAATTTGATATATTAAGGAGGTATTGTAGTATAGTAATTTTTAATGTACCTATTAGGTTTTTTTTAGACCATGGTAAAAGGGAGCCAATATAAGGGACATAATATTATTTATATATAGATAATACATATATACATAATTTTCACATATTACATTAAAAAAATTGTAATAATCTTAAGTAAAGTTAAATTCGTTTTTTATTTCTTTCTCATTTGGTTAGTATTCCCAATTATAAACGTGCCTCCGGTGAATGCTGTATAGCCCGGTGCAGGTCTAGACCGGCACTGAATTGAATCATTGTAATAGATTGTCTTTGTTTATTATAATACTTTAATTGAAGCAAGACAGTAAACGATAGAATGATAGATTAATTTTAAGTTTTTAAGCCGGATGAAGTCTGGTAATACAGTTAGAAATAATATAAAATACGCACCTTCTTATTATAATAATATAATTATATTATTTAACTTTTTAACGCCTCATTTACTGAATATAGCATTTACTATATTATTATATTTTAATATTTTTGTGCAGCTGATGTGTAGGTAGGTACATAATATTATAGAGTATATAATCGTTTCTGTATACAAGTAAGTCCAGTATAATAGGAGTGTGTTTTTAAAATAAATTATAAATTATAATACCTAATAAGTCTAAATACTTACATAAAATGATGATGTAAGATAATAAGGTTTAGGCATAACATTGAATAACACACATAAAAATATTCATATTTGTGTTCTAAAAAATAAAATCCTTTATTAATAATTTCATTTGTTGTTGTTGTGCGGTCATGTGGATCTATGAATCTAAAACGATGTAATGGTTTTACGTTGAAAATAAAAAGAACACATACTTCACAAAGTAAAAAGAAACTACAGTAGGTTAAAAATAATCTAGGAAAACATTAAGAAATTTAAAATTAGAACAGAAATTGGAAACATATAAATAATTATAAAAATAATTTAATATTATTGTTATTTCATATATAAGTATTAAGTACGTCATATTATTTAGCCAGCATAATATTATATTACTTATTATAATATAAAATATAAATTAATTGTTTATTTACGTTTCATATAATGTTTGTAGCCATCGCACGACAATAAAAATTGATATTAAATAAGAATAGCCCTCATCTAGTGATGACCTTAGAACTAGTAACGGGACTAGAGAAAATAAATATTCATAGGGGTAAAATGTTAGTTTAATTTTTTTGGGGTATTGGGTGTCAATATTGCAATCGTTATTATATTATTGTAATAAATAAAATATTATGTAAAAATATTGTCATAATTGAGTAGGTACTTCACTGAATGGTTACTATACGTAGGTACCTATAGTCATACTAATAGCCATTATTATACGGATATAACAGATAACCTACCTACTTATCTTTAATTGTTTAAACCTTAAATATATTAAATTAAATTCGTATCTTGTAAAGTTGTGATCATTGACCATATTTGTATCATTAGATATAATATAAGCATATTATAACTGTCACCAGACAATCGGAACGCATTGATAAAAATTAAGTTTGGAAAAAAATTAAACGAAACGTAAAATATTAATTTATTATTAGTTAGGTATATATATTTTTTTTCAATGAGAGCACAATACATTTTTCATAGATACGTAAAGTGTTTTGCATGTTCCATTACTTTAGGGATCGGGTTATTTAGGATCTTCAAATTTTAACAGAACACCGAAGTCAGAAATCAGAACGTATCATAATTAAATTTAACCAAAGGACCAAAGTCAAATCGAACCTATAGCCACACAATATTATTTTTAGACCGAGCCAGACCTGTAATTAAATTAAATTGAATAGAGCATACTAGCTGGGACCAGACTGCCGGTTTGAACTTATAAAATTCTAGACCATTTATGAACCGGACGATGGTAAGGTTCGAATCGAGGTTAAAAAAACAAGTAAACCTAAAAAAGTCAGGGAAAAAATTCTGAGGTGAAAAAGTCCGGTATAAATATATAACATTATTTAAAATAATTTATTTAAAACCAATTCAATGATTATAACTAATCGAAAAAATCAACCAATTTATTAAAATTATAATCTATTAATTTCTGTTATAATAATTGACAATTTTTTATAAGCCAAACTACACAAAATATGGACTTGCTTTTATAGTATAGATTAAAAGTTCAACAAAAATATATATCACAACAATGAACAAAAACCCTTCGTAAACTAAGTGTAAAAATGGCTATGTAAAAAAAAAATAGAAATATAAGATCTTTAAGCACTATAAAGATGTGATATTATCATGAATAAATGCTAAGTATATTGAATTCAAGTAAACTATTATTTTGTTTTAATAATTTATTTACTTGGCGAGGAATTATTTCTTAAAAGAAACAAAGTGTGATTTTGTGAACAAATTGTGAAAGACTATTAAAATATAACTTATTATTATTTAAAAAATATTATTGTTAATATTCATATACTATTCTAAATTCATGATATAGCATATTTATAGTGCTTAAAAATCTTATGTTTTTTTTTTACTTAGCCATTTTTACACGTAGTTTACGTCGTTTACGAAGGGTTTTTGTTGTGATATCACTGTTTTTTTTTAGTTATTAAATTTTGAATATTTACACAATAAGCTATAAGAACGGTAATATTGTTGGTAACATTTGCAACGCTGATGTGACGACGACGACAAAGACGGCAACCGCGATTCTCAATTCAATATAAATTTCCATCAAAAAGTTCGCCCTTTTTCATTTATAACCTAATTTATAAACGCACGATTTTGATTAATTTTACAAAAGCACGTTCTACACAATATTTCTGATGTTTTGGAGTTTACTAAGAGTTAATTGATTCATTAGAAAATTAGTTATGTCATACAACAAATTGACCTGTATTTTACACGGTTTAAATAGGCAACTCCTGCTTCGATATACTATACAGTAGGTATACACGCACCGTCACGCGTCGTGCAGTTATTTTTATTTTTTACTTAGCTCGCGCCACGACCGACTGGCGCTGGAGAGACTTGTATAATATAATAGGTATAGATAGGTATATAGAAAACCTACTGCTGTAGGTATTTTGTGATTTGAGCGAAACATTGGTATAAAGTATTAAGTGATGTTGTGTATAGGTACCTACCTAATATAGTACATTGGTCGGTAAAAAATAATACCAACTAGATTTATGGAATAATATCTAAAAATTAAGGAGGGTAAAACTGGAGGCTTGTAGCAGATAGATTAAAATCAATAGAAGATAACTTATTTATAATTACATATATTTTGTGTTTACCTACCTATAACCTAGGTATCAATATTATAATCAATATTATAATATAGATACCAATGATAAAGTCCAAAGTGGAAAAAAAGTCATCATATGAAGTTGTATAGTTCATTCTGTAACCAATGTTACAAGTGCGTGCTACTCAATATTTTTTCTCTACAAGGAAAATGTATGAATCATAAATAGGTATGTTTTTGTTAATAAGAAACCGCCATATCAACGAAAGTGTTATATTAAATCGGTTGGATAAAATGTTCCGAAAAAAGCGTTACCTACCTACGTAAAATCGGTTAGAAAGTAATGTAATGACGAACATAGTAGCATTCTACACGATATTTTCCACTTCGAAGAAAATGTATAAATCATAAACATAGTATATTAATAAGGAAGGCTGGCAAGTTAACGAATTTTTTTAACTCGTTAAGTTATTTTAAAATAATGAAGTTATATTAAGTAAAATAAAATAATTAATAAAATAATTAAATTAATTTAAGTTAAAAGTTACTCGTATTTTTTTTCGTTAACTCGTTAAGTTGTTAACTTTGAAAAAAAAGTAACTTAACTTAGTGTAAAGTTAAAATTTGCTAATTTGCAAAAATAAAAAATTCCAGACACATAATATGGTTTATCAGATAGTGTTTCTTTACGTTCAAAAAATTACTGGGAAATTTAAAATGATACATCAAAGTAAAAACACACTTAAAAGTTTGCATTATTCTTCGGACAAAAATTAACTTAATTTAGATATTTTTGAAATAAAATCAACTTGAAGTTAACACGTTAATCTTGAAAAAAAAAGTAACGGGTTAATTAACGTTTTAACTTAATTTTAACTTTTAACTCGTTAATGCCCAGCTTTGTTAATAAGTTACCATTATATTTATATAATATATACAGATATGTATATATGTATACCTATAGTGGAAATTAGATACATTTTACATTTTATTCGTTTTTATATGGTAGGTAATAAATAAAGCGTTACGCAAATTCGGTTAGAAAATAAGAATATCTGTACCTAGCCCAAAAACATATTTATGTTAAAAATAAAAATAAAATGAAAATTCTTTTTACGTTGAAATCACATGGATCGCAAACATTTTTCACTCGTAATATTATATGGATGCGTATTATTTTATTTCCACTTATCGTTTGCGGGATATGGTGTATCTGATTCTTAGATCACGTATTAATATATCACCATATATCATTTATAGGTAGATACGATTTTAGATTATCCGAACTAGTTATTTTGTTGTGATTTTATAAAATTAATTCAACTAAACGGCTACCGTATTAGTATAGGTAATAACAATATAAATATAATATAAAATATCTACACTGACAAACCGTCACCGCTCAGAATCGTTTTTCTTATACAATGATATTATATCATTGAATTCAAATGTAATACCACCCATTATACAGTGACCCACTTGTAACCTACTGTACAGCAGAGTGACATCCACTTACCCACCTTCTTTTTTTTTTTTGTATTTGAAGATTATTTCAAATAGTTCTAAAAGGTATTTCAGGATTACTCAAATATTTAACTATATTTTATTTGGGTGGTATTTTAAAAGTATTTTTTACAACACTCAACACTGCTTTTAACTAGGTATATAATATCAAGGGTTTTATTTGACGAGAAATTCTAAAATTTTCAACTATTTGAAATCTTCATGAAATTGTACATCACCAGGTACCGATACCACTGTATAAATCGTATAACTTTATTCAAATAAAAAACATAAAAGAAATTACCGTCAGCGTTTGTCACCGTAGTCCTTCAATAAGACGTGTTCACTGTTCAGGCCTTTCGGCACGCGAAATGTCTGTCGGCCAGCACGCACCTACAACCTACGACTGTAGCTAGACGTTGCCAGTGATCTCGTCGACATTTTTTTGGATCCCCTGCTAAATACGCAGCGTCGCAGACAGTAAACAAATAATGGCCCGTCATATATCCCAGGACGATCGACTACGTTACTCTATGACTGCACAACCATCAACGTCATTGAAAACCACATAGATGATAAATATTTATATATTACGAATACGATGTGTTTTTCCCACAGATAGGTGCATATAAATGTATATAGATACCATGACAACGTGAGCAGTGATTTCCGAAAAAAATTATTTTGAAATAATTTATACGGGTAATACTATACTATATGTACTAACATAGGCGTAAACTGGAGGGAGCAAGAGAGGACAATTGCCCCCCCTCAAAAAATGTAACGGGGGCAGTGCCCCCTTGGTATTTTGTAAATTGATTTGAAAAATAATATCAAAAAAGCATTTTAGATTTGTAAGACTTATTTTTTAAAGAAAACTGAAAAATATAATATTTTTAAAAGATTAACTATAGAAAAAAAATTAACTGAAAAATGTATTTATTATTATTGCCATTTGCCACATGCGATATGCCATCGCAATACCTCGATTACCATTATCATGATAATAATTATTATGATAATGAGTAAAAACAAAACTAAACAGCAAACGTCAACCTGCTGTGTTCCGAAAAAATCATTAAGGTACGGTAAAATCTTTGTTCATATACTAATACTATGGATGGAGTCACAGCGTATTATATTGTTGCCGATATTAGCGACGAGTCTTCGAATTAGGTGATCGATGTGCACATGTGCGATACAACTCTTTGAAAAATTATCCATAAGTTACTATCACTGAATTATTCTAAATCATAGTTCGTGGTTAATTATATTATTATAGTAATATTATATTATTATATTATTATAGACTATAGTAGGTAAGTAATATATTATTATAGTAGGCATTATACTATTTTTCCAATATAATATTATATTTAAACATAATATACCTATGCTGATTTGATAATTAATTATCTGTAGTGAATAATTAATATGCAAGAAGTTGCGTCGTGCGTGTGCATATAGAATACCTAATTAGGCGACTCGTCGTTGATATTGGCAAAGTTTTTTTTTACCAAAATTTAATACGCTATAGATCCATCCATAGTATAATGATCTAAGGGTAAAATTAAAGCCTGTTTTCCTATTTGTGATAACTGTTTAACTGTGAACTTCAATAGAAAACAATATGACACGATACGTTCTCTTTATCTTGCATTATTCTTCACTATTCATTGTTGTGTTTGACTGCCTGAGCTTTGAGCGTAGTGTTATAGAATTACTACATTAAAATATTACTATTATACTATTTAGTGTATATACTATTCTAATAATTTTTTTGTACAATTCAAGGTACTTTCTTATTATGTCATGTTTGTGTGTATGACTTAAGTTATTATTTGTATAAGCCATAATTAATATATGGTAGACGCACAGTGTAATACATTATAAACAATATAGAAATACAGAATGTTTTTATCAAATAAACCATCATCTTATCAAGCTTTTTCCATAATGTAATTTAATTGTACATACTACAATAAAGATTGAACTTAGATAATAATATTATTATGTCATACTTTCCAGTTTCCACTGATTAAGTATGTTTAGTCTCCAAATATCTTTAACTTTTAAGTATACCGCGGTATATCGGCATAAAATAAAGTTTGCCCCCATAAAAACTGCCCAAGTTACGCCCGTGAGTTTGTGTGTCGAGCAGCGTTAGATATAGTGCCGGAGCAATAAAACAAAAGTATATTTTATTTAAAATAAAGATTATGTTTATCCTAGAACTTCTCAAAGAGATGAACCTTCTTCAAAAAATCTAACACAAATACTTAGATATATCACATACAATTCATATTATCTTAAAACTTATTGTATCATATTTATTATCTTATATACTATATACACCTTATTCTTATGTAAGATTTAAATAAATATAATATGTATTTCTGAAACAGCCAATAACCCCGGTAGTTGAGGCGTATTTTTAAATAAATAAAAAAAAGATAATGTTTAATGTTTTTACAAGCAATAATGTTTTAAAAACTACATTACGGGGTTCCCTATATTCTCATATTATAATAACTGATAATTATAGATATTACTCCCAACAACAATGTTGAACTTCGGTCGAATATTTCGTTGTACTGCGGTGACGTTTTGATTCACAGACATAGTGTCCACGACCGTCACTGTCCACTGATAAAGAAAAACTTTATACCTATCGTGAACTTTAATTTAGCAATAAACTGACGCAGCGCACTTAAATTTATTTATTTATTTTATTTTATTTTATTTTATTAGTTATACAGGCATTAGCCCTTTTTACATTACGATATATATTTTTACATCAGACATTTACAATAAGATAAAAGTAACTTATATCTATACAATTTACATAAATATATAATATATATTTCTGATGACAATAATAGCTTATGTTGAGTAAATATTTTACAAATTTAGCATTTTTATATAATGTTATAATATATTAAATATAATTATTAATAAGTGGTAGGTACTTACTTTATATTAAGGTTTCTTGCCGTTGAAAAGTCTAATATTTTTAATATTTATGATATTTAATTTCTTTAAATGAGAATTCGTCTCATTTAATAAACATATACCTATATAATTAAGTTAAATTACAATAATTAATGGCTGTATATCATAAATTGTATACGATCTATTGAAGCAAAGCTGTTTTTTCAGCTAATACAGGTTTATGATTTATATATTTGGTGGCTCGGGTTCGGAAATTGTTATTATTCATTTTTCGTTTGAATCTATATAATAATATAAAATTTCAATAATGAAATGTTTATATTATGATAGTGTTAGGTTTAGGTGTGAACCGTTTAAAAAAAAAACAAATAACTCTACCGATGCTATTGAGCTATAACAGATACAAACTGAAAAGTTTGTTTTTTTACGAATCATAAACCTGTATTAGCTGAAAAATCGGCTTTTGCTTCAACAGTTCGTATAGCATTTATAATATTATACAACCAATAATTATTGTAATTTAACTTTATTACATAGGTTAGTGTATTAAATGAGATGAAGTCTCATTTAAAGATATTAAATATCACAAATATTAAAAGTGTTAGAATCGTTATCGGTAAAAAAAAACATAAAATTAAGTAAGTATCTACCTAGTTTAATTCATTTTTCGTTTGGAATTACATAATAATATAAAGTTACAATAATCAAATATTTATGACAATAGTGTAAATTTTCGTTATATAGGTATGAACCGTTGAAACAAAGCAAATTTAACGCCGTAAATGCTTTTCAACTTGTGTTCGTCGTATTTTGAAACTTTCAATTCTTTTTTTCGTTTTACCTATGTATACATACAACATAAAAGTCAATAAATTAATGTATATCATAATGTAATAATAATCGGTGCAACCCATACGCACCCGATTCAGGTCAGGTGAAAATCGTACAACGTTGCTATTTATTGGGTATATTCTTTTAACTATAAAATCTAAAATCATATTTGATCGTTTCTCGTGCTAATCGAATCAATGTCCAAATCGATAAAGATAATATTTTGTAGTTAGTTTTGAGTCGTGATAATCGAAATTGTAAAATCCCAATCGATAAAGATTATAATAAAATATAAAAACGCATTTATCAGATTATATTATGTGTCAGTTGCGTCAACAGCCAGCACGTGAGCACTGAGTAGGTTCTACTAGGTATATTATGATGGAACTTAACATAAACATTTTTAGTGAAAAAAACTAGTTTTGTTTTTCATTATTTTAAATATCATGTGAGTCGATATCATGTTTCTAGAGATATTTAAGTTGGCGTTGTGTTAAAAAACATGTATTATTTATTTTGATTTTATACAAACATTTAACAATTTGACATTCATAATAATATCTATTATCTTAATAATATTCTGATACATATTATGTGCAGTATTGTGATTGTATTATTGACTAATGAGTAGTATTTATTACCTATTTAATTTGATTTTACGTAAAAATTAAATTTTTAACTAAAAATGTGATTTTAACTATTTTAAATTTATAATTTAATACATTTTAAATAATATTAATTGTTTATATAATATTATGTAGGTATACTAATATACTGTATAGTATTGATCATTATTTTAAAAATGATTAACTTTTTTCTGATGCGTCTTAAACGATCTTAAACGATAACTGACGGCAACGTTGCATGCAAAATGGACAAATTTGGGCTATACATCTGCAAGGTGTTAAATTTTTTTATTTTGGGTGCAAATGTCCATAACCCTCAGGGCGCAAATGGGCTACACCCCAATACTACAATAATTAATTGTACCTATATCATAAAATAAGTGTTAAATCGATATTATTATATAATAGAATAATATGTATGTTTTTCATTGACTTTACTATATAATTATTTTCCGTTTACGATTGAATACGCGATGCATAATACGTAATTATATTTGTTTCATCATAATTTTTTTTAATTAATAATTTAATTCGGTACGTGTGTATCGTAAATAATAGGTACGTAGTATATCGCGTTCAATTTGACATACCAAGGTATCGCTTCAAAATAATCATCATTATTAAAAACAGGCTTTTCATCGCGTATTTTAACTTTGCAAACTTCATTGTCATACCTAAATTAAGTTATTACAATAGGTAGGTTTATACCTACATTTTCAATTGTCAAAAATGTATAATGTATTGATAACGAAGTTTGAAAAATGAACAAAACGCGAGGAAGAGCCGCTTTTAAAAATGACGACTCTATTTGAGGTGATATGTTAAATTGAATTATTAATAACAGAATACGTGAATTATAGTATGAAGTACGAACAGAGAAGAATACAATGTAATATTTACCGTAAATAATTGTTAAGAGATGGGACAAAAATAAAGTGTAGTTATCCTATTTTTATATTATAATTTATTAATTTCTATTTATAATAAATTAATACGAATAATGCGTACCAGATCTTCAATAATTGGCCACACATTTTCATCATAGTCCACATTATATGTCTAACTTTTTATCGACAATACATTTTAACAATATTTAATAAATTGTGTCTTATACAAAAATAATATTCCGTAAATGTTTGATACTTTAATAATAGGTAGGTAAACAATATAATACCTACTCAATGATATGCCATGGTTACGTATTATTATTATTATTATTATTATTAGGTTTATTTTAATTCTACATTTTTACGATGTTCTTATTTATATTGTACCTTTTTTTAATAATAATTAGTATTTCGAATTGGTATATAATTATTTTTATGCATATTATGTTTACTAATGATTTAACAGTTTCCCAATATAGCTCTATCTTTTTAAAAATCTATTATTTTTTACGTAGGTAAAATACGTAATAAACTGTATTCGATTGATGTGTTGTGTTTTTTTTTTTTATTTTAAAATTCTGGAACTAGATTGCATAACTCATTAATAATTTGCATTTAATTCCTATAATATTTTATTTTTACCAAACGAACCAATGATGATTATTCATCATTAAGATCGGTCGCTTCAAGTACAACTAAATAAATATTTGTAACTAAGTTAACTATAAGTTACCTACTTAAACAATTAATTATTGATTAAATTATTGTGTACCCACCTAAGCAGTGGCGCAAATAGGAAAAATGTTTAGGGGGGCTCAAGCCCCAACACATTTTTTTTTAAATTATAATTTATAGGTACATACTTTTAAGAATGGTATACTATTATATTTTGAGGGGGCTAAGCTCCCCAAGCCCCCCCCCCCTTTTTGCACCACTGCACCTAAGTAAAAATAATTCATCTATCTCTCACAGTTTTACTCCAAACATTATGATTTATGATTTAAAGTACCTACAATAAATATTACAAACAAATTAATATTACCACTAATACATGTTAATTTTAAAAACATTTATAACTTGTTGATTATAGTGATTGGTGAGTAACCAAAAGTCAAAAATAAAGTTCTAAAAGTTTAGGCTGTAATAGTATAGGGCCCTTTGAATAGATATTAAGATATAGGTCATAGGAGGTACAACTATACAAGCATAGGCATGCTCAGAGTTTCAAGTCAGAGGCAGCGAGCATTTTTTTCATACTAACGGTCTATAAATGGGTAACACACGATACCGCACAATATACCTTTTTGGCTTTTTATCTACCCGATTCCACACATTATCGTAATAACATTTTTTTCATCTAACCGGAATACAACACAATTCCGCATAAAAATTGTTGCAACGTTGTCAGTTATGGTAAAAAAAATATATATAATGATATTAAATAAAACAAATAATTAAAAATAAAGTAGGTAGGTATATAGAGCAATTTATTTCAATTTGTCCCCTTAATTCATCCACGACTAACAGCCACGGATCCAAGAGAGGGGGCTAAGGAGCTTTAGCCCCCTCCCCTTTGAACGTGTATATACTTAAATATTATATATTATAATAATATATTACTTTTAGACCCTTAGACTAGGACTTCGGTAAAATAAGTAATGTTGCGTGCACCCGAATTACAGGAGATGGTGACAGGATGGGATGATGGTAGTAGCGTCAAAATGATCAAAAATTTGTGGGTTGATGTATTATTTATTTAAAATTGTAAAATAATAAACAAGTTGAATTTAAACACTATTAGATTATTCAAATTGACGAAGAAAACTCAGTGTCTTAGAAAATAAGCGATTGCTCGAATATTCTCTAAATACCGTAATACGTCGTCAACGAAAATAATCTAAGTCATAATACAAAAATATGATAATCAATAATGAAGAGGTACAGAGGTATGTACCTACGGTTGCTGAAATCACGTTTGAATACTGGCCGCTCCCAGGGCTCTTATATAGTCCTATCCACTCTCTTACTAGATCCCTGGCGGACTACGTCGTTGGTTCTCACAGTCCAGAGGGCCTTCTACAAGATGTGCCTTCGGTCGGTGCGGGGTGTCGTAAAATTACCAAGTATACCCACAGTGCCAATATCTGATTCGTAGAATCTACTGCGCTTCGAGGAAATCTCACAGATATCTTAACGGTTCGGGTTTGTCATCTGGCCGTTGGCAGACGCCGAGACTTTTGCTAACGTTTATAGTATTGCTCCTCCAAGGTTTTATGTACAGCGGTGACATCACCTAACTATTTACGTGTTACCATAGGACATCCGATGCTGTGTAGTATGAGTCATAAGAGACTAAAATTTACAATCATTTTTAGTTCCTGAATAATTGTATAGTTAGGTACTGTTTATTTTTCAATGGGTCGACCTTCGAAGCAAAAAGCATTTGTTGATAAATATTTTATCAAGTATCATGTTGGAAAGACAGAAAAACTAAAATGCATATTTTGTAAGGAGTCTTACGCCTATAATACATTTCGTTTGGCTAAGCATTTATTAACGTGCAAAAAAACGGATTCCAAATTCCAAAATGATAAAGTAAAATTTGCATCTTTATTTAAATTAAACAACTGTGAAGAAGTTAGTTTCACTTCAAATAGTAGCACTGAAACAACATCTTCATATAATTTGGGTGCAATTATACCGGCCTTTTTAAAAAATGATCAAAATGATGAGGATTCTGAACTTGTAATTGAAAATCAAGATTTAGTACAAAATGTGTGTATTGATTCCGATGAAATTATTGATCGACATATTCCTGCTCATTCTATTACTACATCAAACACAAATATTTTTAATAATAATTCAAATGCAACTAAACTAACAACTTTTTTAAATAAGATTTCAAGAGATCGAATACAAGAACTTTGGATGGATATGTTGATCGCCTTATTAATATACAAGAACAGGTACCTACCTAATCACTAATAATATTATTTACTTACTTGTTTAGTAGAACTAAAGTAGTAGTATAAATGTATTATAATTTATAGGAAGACATTTGGGAAATTCTTGCTAGAGCTTGCTATGCATATGGGACAGCATTGAGTTTTACCGAAAATGTTTATTGGCAAAAAGCATTTAAAAAAATCCGCCCATATTTAATATTACCTACGCGGTATCATTTATCGAACAAACTTTTAGATGCAGAATATAACAAAGTTGAAAATAAAGTTACAGCAAAAATTAACAGAGCTCATTTTTTATCACTTCAGTTAGATGGATGAAGTAATATTAGGTAGGTAATTAGTATTTTTTGTCAATACATTTATTTAAAAACATATTTTTCTAATTATAGGCAAGAACCTATCATAAAAGTTATACTGACTACACCAGAACCTGTAATTTTTCAAATTGTTGACACTGGCAGTAACTCACATACTGAAGAATACATGGCTAGTATAATAGAAAATGTATTTAGCCAGGTCAACATTAAGAAAATTATATCTGTTGTCACAGATAATGCTAAAAATATGACTTGTTCTTGGAAAATTCTTAAGGCAAAATATAAAGATGAAAACGTTTCATATTATGGCTGTGCTGCTCATGTGTTAAACTTACTTAATAAAGATCTAATGCAGTTAAATACTTTTTCACTGCTAGGGGATTCAGCTAAAAAAAATTGTGTTGAATTCAAACAGTCCCACATATTAAATTCACTTTTAAAAGAATTTCAAAATGCCAATCCTAATAAAATTAAAAAAATAAATAACACTCAAGTTACCTATTGTGACCCGTTGGGGCTCAAATGTACAATGTTTAAAGAGCCTTATTTTAAATAAACAATATTTGCAACAAATAGCTATTTCTCCAAAAGCTATTAAATATTTGAGTAAAAATTTTTCAGTTAAAATATAAGACAATGATGTATTTTGGCCAAAAGTTGAAAAACTTATTAGCATACTTGAAACTATTTCGATATGGATTAAAACTTTAGAGTCTGTGACTAGTAATTTATCAGATATTGTCTGTGCGTTTCATCAAATTGATGAAAAAATAAAAAATTCAGTTTCAGTAACAAAAGAACAACAAGGTACTTTATCATGCATAGAAAAAAGCAGAAAAATGGCAATTGAACAAATTCATTTAGCTGCTCATTTATTAGATCCTAGACACAAGGGCAAATATTTGACTAAAGAAGAAAGTGTAGAAGCTTCACAATTTATTTATTCTTTTGCAAAGTATATTAATTTACCCCAAGCTAATGTGTTATGTGATTTGGCAAACTATAGAACTAATAGTGGTTTATGGGTGAGAGACTTTGTGTGGAATTGTCTAAATTCTAAAACTGATGGTAATCAAATGAACATAATAACATGGTGGAATGGAATTTGTTCGTCTTCAAATTTAGCAACAGTTGCATCAGCCATTTTACTATGTCCACCTACCTCAGCTTAAACAGAGAGATCTTTTTTGACTTATGGACTAGTGCATACAGCAAAAAGGAATATATTAACTACGGATAGAGCTTCTAAATTAGTATATGTTAAGCACAATCTAAAGATACAAAAAAGTGATGGTGAAGACTTAGATTGTTTTGAAGATAATAATCTGGAGATCAATAATTCAGATGAAGAAGACGAAGAAGATGAGTTAGAAGAAGATATACAAATTGATCCTGATGAGACAGAATCAATTTTTCAGGCTGTAATTAACAAAAATAAAGAGTATTGAAAATAAATATTGGTAATTTTTCTATTTTATTGAATAATTTTTAAAGAAAAGAAGAACAAATGATTACTTTTTTTGTTTGTTATTTAATTTTTTGTTATTATATATTAACAGTTCATTATTTATAATGTTTTGACTAATAGTTTCAAAAGTTCCTGAAAACTGTATAAAAAGTTATTAATTTATGTTTCTATATTTTATAATAAAGTTTGTTTCTTTTTGAAAAAGTCCTTATTTATTAAAACTATAGTGTTGGGGGATCTAAATAGTTGTGTAACCACAGTAAACACTTACAAATTAATTAATTTCAATTAATTATTAAAACAATTAATTAGCCACAATTCTAGCAATATTTTTTAATTTCATATTAAATAACACAGTTTCTAGCACTTTATCTAATTTAACCAGATACGTTATTGGTAATAATCAGTTATTATTTATTAAACTGAACATTGGACGGACGTCGGACATTGTATACCTTATTTTAAAATATAAAAACATTAACATTTCCGTGATTTTTGTCGATATAGCGTTTTTTCAGAAATGGTATAGACAGCTTTTGAAAAGGTCCTTTCACATGGGACTGATGTTGATGGTACACACAAATGTAATAACATTAAATCAAAAAAAATTCTGATAAATGTTTTCAATTAACATTTTTAACCATTCATTATACGATCTAGGGAACTATAGACACAGGTATGCTACGCTGCCATTTTGCGACGAATAATGTTATGTGAATTTGAATTTCTCTCCCTTTATTTTATCATTTTATCATTGATAAATGAGTCGCAAAATGATGGCATAGCATACCCATTCTATTTAGAACCTTATACGATCTAGCAGTTTTATTCTTGTGTTTGACCCATAGACATATTAATAAATGGACTGCGTCTCCCACACACCCCGCCAATGTCACCGTGAGACCAACATTGTTAGAAAGAGATCAAAGATATTATACATTAATGTGAAAGAGATAGAGCATAGTTTAAGAAAATCACAGAGCAAAAATTTAGATATCATGGAATGACAAGCAAAATTTGGAGGTGATAACATAAATTTCTTGTAGTTTTAAATTTTTATTATCTACCTAATTGGTTTTAAATTGAATATAATGTTTTTTACTCCATGATATGTAATTTGTTCTTTTATGATCGTCTTAAGTTGTATGCTATTTCTTTCTAACAATGTTGGTATATGAACCTCTCTTTCTACGATCAGTCCATTTATTAATATGTCTATGGTTTGACCATTTTTTGCTGGCAAGTGTTGGCAACACTGGGTTAGGCAGTTATCCCACCAGTCCGGAGTAGAATAAAGATTATCAGCTTGTATGTAATTTCCCAATATTCCGTATACGTTTTGCTTCAAGTGTAGTGTATTTGAATGTATTTGATAATCTTAGAATAAATTGTACTTTAAAACGTATACAGTGAGCTATATCAGAGTATAAAGTTTTGAGAACAATATTAATTTACTAGAAAAAGTAAGATAACCGATAAAAAACTATATCTATACATCCTTAATTGGAAGGTATAATTTGGAGTAAGTGAATTTAATTAAATAATAAATATTTTATAGATTCTTACAATAACTTTGTATTTACCTAGTTATAAGCTACTTATATCCATAAATATGTTGGGTAAATGTTTGCTAAATTGTAATTCATGATTATGCTAACTAAAATCATTCCCTTATCATTCCACTGGACTCTTTTCTAAAATAGGTACCTAGTACTTAGTATCTTTATTTTATATTGTATTGATGTTTACAGACTTAAAGTTATTACTAATTACATACTCGCATTAATTATTGTTTACCTTAAACAACAGTAGGAATTATAAGTTATTGCATTAATTGATACCATGTATTTTTTTTAAACAATTTCCTATTATACTTGGACCAATAGGTATTTTTTTTTTTTTTTACTTCAATATAATTTTATAATACAGTAACTACCAAGCAAATCTATATAAGCATCCTAATGAAGTTTTTGAAGGTTTTTTTTATTCTAAAATAAAACAACTATAGCACCTATTCTATCTACTAAGAATTTTCAAAGGAACTGTTGTTTATTTCAAATTTACCTACAAGCCTAGATATTTTTAGTGCTACCTTAATTGCTTTATTAAATAGGAAGAGTAAATTTTTTACATCAAATCCAATGAGAAATTACCTTACAAGGGTTATGTATAGATTGTTACATAAGACTTATTAGTAACTAGCGAGATGTAGGTATATCTTAAATTCTAGCAAATAGTGTAATGGTCACCATTTTTGTTTCTATGTAATATATATTTTTATAAATAGGTTTATACAGTCATCCAAATTTAATATTTTATAAAATGTGATACTCAATACCCTATATCAGTGTTTTCCAAACTAAAGGTCACGGATCACTGGTGAGTCGCTAGTCAATTCTTAGTGGGCGACGAGAAGTTTTTAGGATTTATAATTTATATATATTCTAAGAAGTGTATTCATTATATACCAATATAATGCTTATTATAATTTATAAATTAATAAAATTATAAGTAATAGTAATAGTAATCAAATTTTGTTATAGAACTTATTTTTAATCTTGTAAATAAAACAGATGGTCGCAAAAGATTTCGGCAGTACATTTTGGTCGCGGCCCTTAAAATATTGAGAACAACTGCCCTATAAATATATTTTTGAATTCTTTTTCAGTACATGTAACTAGTCTATTGGGTCATCAATCTCCCACAGTCAACTTTTTAAATATGTTTAGGATGCTGAGTAATGTAGATAACTGAGTTATAGAGTGTACCTAGTTTTGGCGGACACACGGTATATTATATAATATGTACATAAATTTTATTTAAAATAAAATTAGCTAGGGAAAATATTTAGTAAATGTTTTCAGTTTTTTTATGTTATTAATTAAATTATTTTAAATGTTCTCAGTGTTATGATGGACAATGTGACTGCTGATGATTTAAATGACTCTGGTTCATCTTCTTCTTCGTCATCCGATTCTGATTGCGAATCAAGTAGTTCTTGTACCAGTTCTTCTTCTTCTTCCTGCTCTGAAACACCTAACAACCAGTGCAAAGACTCTAGCTTTCCTAATTGTGATGAAGTTACCCCAGAAGATACAGATACTCGACAGTCAAATGGTCAATCCGAATGGATGGTTTGTCAGCTTTGCCTGTATAAAGTCAAAACACCTTTACAATTAAGACAACACATGCGAATGCACATTGAACATAAAGTACATCGTTGTGCTATATGTAATAAAACATTTGAACAAGCCACTCAACTAGAAAAACATATAGCCATACACGGTGATGCAGATAATCGTTTTGAATGTTCACTTTGTGACAATGTGTTTAAGCTCCGAACTCAAATTGTCAGACACATAGCAACTCACAAAAAACAAAAGGCTGTGATTCGAAAATTATACCCATGTCACATTTGCTCAAAAAAATTACGAAATAAGTCTTTACTGAAGGAACATGTATCAGGACATGAAAAAGGGACACTGCATTCGTGTGATGTTTGTGGGCGAACTTTTAAATTAAATTCATATCTTGTTGTCCACAAAAGAACACATGAGATGAATGTGTCTTACACAGGGGATAAGCCATTCACCTGTTCAGTGTGTAACAAGTCGTTTTTGAGCCAAAGTAACCTTGATCTACACATGTTGGTGCACAGTTCCAGTAAAAAAGCATTGTATAGCTGTGACATTTGTGGAAAAATATTTATGCGAAAATATAACTATGATGCTCATGTAAAAATACACGAATAGTTTATACATTTTTACCATTTCAACTAACTGTTATTATAGCCACACAATTCTCCATTATACACTAAAGCAGTTATAATTTTTAGTTTTGTGAATTTTTGTTTATGGAAACTAAAAAGCATTCTTTTTTAAATATATTAAGTATATTTAATAATGACTTTTTGAACTAATGTTTTGGTAATTTTATTAACATTTAAATTATTATATCTTAGTTTCTTTTATTACAACTTTCATAAAATAATATTGGATTATAAAATCTGTACATACAATTTTTTGCTGTTAATTGGAGAAAATAATTTACCAAGATGAAAACTGTGACCATAAAATATTTATGACTGTTTTCTTATTATTTATTATTGATTTTCCACACTCTTTTATTTATAAAAAAAATTATATATATATATATATATGTCTCATAAATAATGTATAAATCCAGTATGCATCCAAGTAACTAGAAAATTATGTTGCAATATATTAGTTTAAGTCCATTTATATTATGTATATAGTGAAAACATAAATCGTACAAAACCATAGTTTATTTAAATGTTTATTATAAATTATATTCAAGCGTATTTTATGTTTAATTCATAGACTAAACATTTGTTCTTCACTATAATCAGATTTTAAACAATACTATTGCTAAGAAAATAGAATCATATTAGACAGACATAATTTTTTGTAATATATAAACTAAGAATATATTAAAACCTTAATTGTTTATTGGTAGTACATATCATGTTTAAATGGTCGTAATGTGTGAAATCAAAAAGAATTTTACACATTTTCTTGTGGGTCACATTTAAATTAAGATATGAATGGTAAAAAAAAGTGTATTATGTGTATTAAATTGGTGTTTTATGTATGACTTCTTGATAACTTTTATTTAAAATTTGAAAATGTTGTACTTGTAGTCTATAGACGATTGAAAACTACATGTATATAATACAAATATAATGTATGTTACATGTTCATTTAACCACTATAAGAAATAATTATATTTTATTTACAATGTTTGTATATTTATATAACTATGATTTAAAAAGAAGTACTATGTGTAACAGATGGCACCCGTTTAGCATAGCCCCATGGATACAGGATATATCGTCCATAACTATGGAACGTCAGAAATCCTGAAAATATATTTATAGTTTATTAGTTACAAGTTGTAGACAACTTTAAATAATAATTTATAACTTATAACTTATTATTTAAAAATCAAAAATATACTTCAGTAATAATGTATTAAGCTAAAAACAGTATGTGCCACTCGAATATTGTTTGAAGAACTCCATGCAGCTATTGAACATGATTTGGATTCTATTACAAATTGGATAGATGCAGTTTCCTCAAGTGCAGCAAATCAACTTATAACGGCAATAAAACAATTGAATTCACCAACTACCTTATCTATATTAGTAAAAATATTGGCCATTAGTTTTCCCCTATGTAGATTTCTTCAAAAAGAATTTCTAGAAACTGCATCCACTATTCAAAAAAACATTCAAGGTATTCGAGAAAATTATGATATAGAATCTATTTTTGAAAAATTTGATATTCCTATAAACTTGACACGACAAAATAAACGTCAACATAGTTGTAATGTAAGTCCACAACAGTTATATAAAACATCCATTTTTAATCCATTTTTGAATAATTTTTCAGATCAATTGAATGAAAGGTTTTTATTACACAAGTGTGTTTAAAAGTAATTTTCTTTGCATTGTACCCAAGGCAGGTATACAAATATCCCAAGACATAAGGAATCAATTCAAAAAATAATTTAAACATACCAAGAAATTATTGATGATTGCATTGATTTAAATATGAATACCTAATTCTATTTTAAATGGGGAACTAGATTTAAGGTATACTTGGTTCACTACTTTATCACCGACGGAACTCTAGAAAACTTATGTTATTGAACTCTACTTCAATATAAACCCAGCTATTTTTCCAATTATTTCTAAATTTGTTCAAGTATTTTTAAAACTACTTGCATCCACTGCAACGGGAGAGAGCTCATTTTCATCAATACATCGTTTAAAAAGTTTTTTATATTTTATCGTTTAAATCAGCGGTTCCCAAAGTATGGGCAGCAGTGTCTTTATAGGGGCGCCGCTCAGCCGAAGAATTTTATATGATTCAAAAATAAATTTGAATACTCAACCGTGACAGAAGCATTTACGATTATGTAAATAAAAATGTATAAATTATGTATATTTTCATATAACCCGTCACAATCTTTAATTGTTTTTTTTAATTTTTCTATTTTTTATAATTAACTAGCTGGTCTCGTGCACTTCGTTGCCCATTAAAAATACCAACTCTTTATGACTCGAACTTTGTACAATTCGTTATTTAATATTCCGTGTATGGTGTTCAAAATGTATCTTAAGAGGACGTGATACCCACATGTGTTGTCTCCGTCTTACA
>NC_042493.1:100589064-100595136 GCF_005508785.2 Acyrthosiphon pisum
CGGAGGTACACGTGTTCTGCTGAGCGTAAAATTTGCTATGTAACGCACTTGTAAGACGGAGACAACACACGCGGGTATCACATCCTCTTAACTTTTCCGTTTCCCGAAATAAAAATTATGATTCGCAGCAGTATATTATCAGGTAGGCAATCTACCTACGGTAGATCGTGGACCCCGTGCTGTTTGTACGTAGGTGTATGATTTAACTCTAAAGTATCAAAGTTATACCAAGTTGGTCGTATTCCACCTATGGTGGATTAATATAATCAATTAATACAATATCCTAACCTAACATAACTACTAATATCAGATGAATAAAAAAAAAACCAAATTTAACCATTCCTAAATAAGTCTGTCTTCTTCCCAGATGTTTAATCTACACACAAACATTCATACCAAGCTGAACCCGACCATTCCGTTGGCCGTAAAAAATTGCAACTTAAAAAAATTATGATTGTTCAACTGTTTTTGGGTAACTTACTGCAATGTTCAATAATTTGATTTGATGCTAGCTTGTACCTGATCTGCCCAAATAACCAATAATAAATAAATACTAATTTCTACTGTAGACTGTAACCAATGGCAACTATTTAAAAAATAAAATTTCCAATTTCCATCGTGAACCTCAAGATCCCTGTTTGAGCACCTCTTTAAAATGCAAATTTCAACAAATCCTTTCTTAGTGCCCGATGAAATTATTATAAAAATCTATCCTTGAAATTTCAAGTCTAACTACCAAGCAAATCTATATAAGCATCCTAATGAAGTTTTTGAAGGTTTTTTTTATTCTAAAATAAAACAACTATAGCACCTATTCTATCTACTAAGAATTTTCAAAGGAACTGTTGTTTATTTCAAATTTACCTACAAGCCTAGATATTTTTAGTGCTACCTTAATTGCTTTATTAAATAGGAAGAGTAAATTTTTTACATCAAATCCAATGAGAAATTACCTTACAAGGGTTATGTATAGATTGTTACATAAGACTTATTAGTAACTAGCGAGATGTAGGTATATCTTAAATTCTAGCAAATAGTGTAATGGTCACCATTTTTGTTTCTATGTAATATATATTTTTATAAATAGGTTTATACAGTCATCCAAATTTAATATTTTATAAAATGTGATACTCAATACCCTATATCAGTGTTTTCCAAACTAAAGGTCACGGATCACTGGTGAGTCGCTAGTCAATTCTTAGTGGGCGACGAGAAGTTTTTAGGATTTATAATTTATATATATTCTAAGAAGTGTATTCATTATATACCAATATAATGCTTATTATAATTTATAAATTAATAAAATTATAAGTAATAGTAATAGTAATCAAATTTTGTTATAGAACTTATTTTTAATCTTGTAAATGAAACAGATGGTCGCAAAAGATTTCGGCAGTACATTTTGGTCGCGGCCCTTAAAATATTGAGAACAACTGCCCTATAAATATATTTTTGAATTCTTTTTCAGTACATGTAAATAGTCTATTGGGTCATCAATCTCCCACAGTCAACTTTTTAAATATGTTTAGGATGCTGAGTAATGTAGATAACTGAGTTATAGAGTGTACCCAGTTTTGGCGGACACACGGTATATTATATAATATGTACATAAATTTTATTTAAAATAAAATTAGCTAGGGAAAATATTTAGTAAATGTTTTCAGTTTTTTTATGTTATTAATTAAATTATTTTAAATGTTCTCAGTGTTATGATGGACAATGTGACTGCTGATGATTTAAATGACTCTGGTTCATCTTCTTCTTCGTCATCCGATTCTGATTGCGAATCAAGTAGTTCTTGTACCAGTTCTTCTTCTTCTTCCTGCTCTGAAACACCTAACAACCAGTGCAAAGACTCTAGCTTTCCTAATTGTGATGAAGTTACCCCAGAAGATACAGATACTCGACAGTCAAATGGTCAATCCGAATGGATGGTTTGTCAGCTTTGCCTGTATAAAGTCAAAACACCTTTACAATTAAGACAACACATGCGAATGCACATTGAACATAAAGTACATCGTTGTGCTATATGTAATAAAACATTTGAACAAGCCACTCAACTAGAAAAACATATAGCCATACACGGTGATGCAGATAATCGTTTTGAATGTTCACTTTGTGACAATGTGTTTAAGCTCCGAACTCAAATTGTCAGACACATAGCAACTCACAAAAAACAAAAGGCTGTGATTCGAAAATTATACCCATGTCACATTTGCTCAAAAAAATTACGAAATAAGTCTTTACTGAAGGAACATGTATCAGGACATGAAAAAGGGACACTGCATTCGTGTGATGTTTGTGGGCGAACTTTTAAATTAAATTCATATCTTGTTGTCCACAAAAGAACACATGAGATGAATGTGTCTTACACAGGGGATAAGCCATTCACCTGTTCAGTGTGTAACAAGTCGTTTTTGAGCCAAAGTAACCTTGATCTACACATGTTGGTGCACAGTTCCAGTAAAAAAGCATTGTATAGCTGTGATATTTGTGGAAAAATATTTATGCGAAAATATAACTATGATGCTCATGTAAAAATACACGAATAGTTTATACATTTTTACCATTTCAACTAACTGTTATTATAGCCACACAATTCTCCATTATACACTAAAGCAGTTATAATTTTTAGTTTTGTGAATTTTTGTTTATGGAAACTAAAAAGCATTCTTTTTTAAATATATTAAGTATATTTAATAATGACTTTTTGAACTAATGTTTTGGTAATTTTATTAACATTTAAATTATTATATCTTAGTTTCTTTTATTACAACTTTTATAAAATAATATTGGATTATAAAATCTGTACATACAATTTTTTGCTGTTAATTGGAGAAAATAATTTACCAAGATGAAAACTGTGACCATAAAATATTTATGACTGTTTTCTTATTATTTATTATTGATTTTCCACACTCTTTTATTTATAAAAAAAATTATATATATATATATGTCTCATAAATAATGTATAAATCCAGTATGCATCCAAGTAACTAGAAAATTATGTTGCAATATATTAGTTTAAGTCCATTTATATTATGTATATAGTGAAAACATAAATCGTACAAAACCATAGTTTATTTAAATGTTTATTATAAATTATATTCAAGCGTATTTTATGTTTAATTCATAGACTAAACATTTGTTCTTCACTATAATCAGATTTTAAACAATACTATTGCTAAGAAAATAGAATCATATTAGACAGACAATAATTTTTTGTAATTATATAAACTAAGAATATATTAAAACCTTAATTGTTTATTGGTAGTACATATCATGTTTAAATGGTCGTAATGTGTGAAATCAAAAAGAATTTTACACATTTTCTTGTGGGTCACATTTAATTAAGATATGAATGGTAAAAAAAAGTGTATTATGTGTATTAAATTGGTGTTTTATGTATGACTTCTTGATAACTTTTATTTAAAATTTGAAAATGTTGTACTTGTAGTCTATAGACGATTGAAAACTACATGTATATAATACAAATATAATGTATGTTACATGTTCATTTAACCACTATAAGAAATAATTATATTTTATTTACAATGTTTGTATATTTATATAACTATGATTTAAAAAGAAGTACTATGTGTAATTTACTTTTGTGGCATTTCCAATTTATTTTGATCCAAATATTAAGTTTATTTTCATACCTAATTTATAGGCATGAGTGATGTGTACTTAATATTCTATGTAAGAACCTAATTTATATTATTAATAGATATTAGATACCAATATTACTAATAGATCTTATGATACCAATGTTTTATATTAAAATTTCATATTATGTTTTTTTTTCTTGCCATTAGATTTGTTCTGTTACAATTTTTGTCTCAACTCATAAATTGTCTATAGGTACATTATAATACTTTATAATTGATTGTGTACCTACTTAATGTTTATCATTACAACCTATGTAAATATTATAGATTTTTGTGAACTATATTATGGTACCTAATATTAACTTGTTATTTTGTTCATATTCTGCCTATATTCCTATTCAGTCTTGTAAAAGATACTTTTAAAAAGTATCCAAGTACAGATACTTATTTTCAAAAGTATTTAAAAAATAATATCTGAATACTTTTAAAAAAGTATTTAAGTACAAATACAAATACTTTTAAAAAGTACTCACAGATACTTTCAAATATTTTTTTTTTTAAATGTGTTTTACCTTTTTACCTTGGACTATTGAGATAAATTGAATTATTAGTAAACTGAATTAATTTTTTATTTTAGCACCATCTAGTTTTATATGTTAAAAAAGGTGGGTAAGTGGATGTTGATCTGCTGTACAGTAGATTACAAGTGGGTCACTGTATAATGGATGTTATTAAATTTTAATTCAATGATATAATATCATTGTATAAGAAAAACGATTCTGAGCGGAGACGGTATGTCAGTCTACGTATAAGACATATTATATACTTATCTATGGTATTAAAAAAAAATTGATAATAGGTACCCATAATAAATTCCAAATTAATCATATTACAATATCCATTAGGTACTTATAACACGTTATACATCAACAACAAACCGTGATAGTGTGATACTATTATAGATATATAATATTATATTTAAGAAGTTTCAAGTACCCACGAATAATATTATACAATCATAACAAAATAATTAAAATAGTTATTCTAGGTTTTTTAATATGTAATTTCGTCTAAATTTGTAATTAAAATGACTATAAAAATAAACTGTGCTTCTGTGTTAAGAAAAAATGTATTATCTTCGCGTTAATATTATACGGAGTGATTTTTAAAGCATGTTCACCCTATTTTTTTTTACTAAATTATATAATATTTTTAGGTCATTCTCAAACTTTGTTCAGTCTGAGATTGGTGTTCTTGGACTTAAATATTTTGGAATCCATAATAAAACGTTAAGTAATTAAAATTGTTACTTAACAAAATATATTTGTGAATACTTTGTACAAGTATTATAATACAATTATCAAAAATTTTAATGGAATACTGAATATATGATTACAGTTTTCTGCCAAAACAATTATAATTGAGTTTTAATTTATTTTTTACCAACCAATTGTCAACTATATTAAATTAGTACTATATTATATGACATGAAGATAATTGCGTATTTGTTTATTTTTTTCTGATAGTTTTATTCCGTATTAATTATGTGACTGTTCAATTTGGTCACGGATATTGCCATTTATGATACACAATTGTGATTCTCTAGTCGTATTGCATTCAATTAGTTCATTTAATTGAAAACCATAACTCTTTAATGTCTCTTCAATCTAAAGTAGAAAATAAAAATTACAATAATAATTGCAATAGTAGTTTTTCCTGTACACAGATCTCAAATATAAAAAATGCAGATAAGTGGGTGTCGCTCAACTGTACAGTAGTTTACAAATGGATCCACTTTAAGAGATGGAGTTACATTTGAATTCAATGACATAAAATCATTGTATACAAATAACGATTCTGAGCAAATACAGTCCGTTACAGCCTGTAATATTACTAAGTGTATTTGATGATATTATTGTGATTAAAGTAATTTATATTACTATTAAGCATTAGTGCAATGTACAATAGTAGGTTAATTTTGTTTTTGCTAAAAATATTACATTTGAAAATGTCATTGAGTAAATAAAATATAATGATATACTTTAAAAGTTGCAAATACCCATAAATAATATTTTTAAAATATAACAAAATAACTAAAATTATTATTCTTGGTTTTAATATTACCTATGTAATTTCTGTAAAAATTAACCATGTTTATATAAGTTTTGAAGATACATCAGCAAATGTGTATATTTTTTAATAATCGATTTTGTTCAAAAAAAACTAAAACTACTCAAAGCTGAAAAAATAAAAAAGTTATCATATGACTATCAAATGACACCGGCCGGTCACTTTCCTACGGATGACATTGTATGATATGTCATTTATTTTTCTGTAGATGGGGAAACTACAAAAAAATTAACTGTACATAACAATTTGATAAACTAATATACTATTTTATGAAATTACCTATCAACCTAAATTAAAAAATAATAAAATAGTTTTCAACAAACAAGGTATA
>NC_042493.1:100595186-100598480 GCF_005508785.2 Acyrthosiphon pisum
ATTAGAACAATTAGATTGCCAGAGATATGTACTAAAAAATGTATTTAGTAGGTACCTATTGAAATAAAATTATCACCCGTCATAACCAAGTATCAATCAATGAATAAATTCCAATAATTTGATATTACAGTTTTGATAAATATATTTAATGTTTTTAAATGTTATTTTTTTAATACCTATTTGTAACAATTTAACAGGTTAAATATAAATTAATTCATTTTATACTCATAGGTACTAATGACTTATGGGTAAGTTTATTAATTTATACTTTTCAAAATAAATTACATTTTACATTCATATGTGATATAAATGTTTTTATTTGTTGCACCTTTTTTATTTGAAGCTAAAAAGGTGAGCAAGTGAGCACCGCTTGGTACTTGTTGTAGGTACAAGAAGTCTTCTGTGAGTCACTGTAATTGGTGTGTTTAATTTAAATTACTGTATACAAAAAATATTCTTAGCGGAGATTTCCTGTTGGCCATATCAATTATATTTCATACTATTAATATTATAACATTACGGTAAGTTGATTTAATTTTTGATGAAAAGGTGGCATTTATTATATTATTAATATTTAATTATTATTATTGTGAATATAATATATATTTTGTATCATAATTTTATCATAGTATTGTTGTACTTTTGATTTAATACCACTATTACCGTAGAGAGACGTAAATATATGAATTTAGTAGATTAGTGGAAAAGTATTAAAACTAAGGTGGCAACTTACATATAAAATATGAATTTCAAATTTTATAGAATTGTGAAAAATTTTGAAAATTGGCATGAGTCCCCTTAAGAGGCCTCCATATTACTGGATTCTAAAAAACATTTTATAGGCAACTTCTTATACCTACATTCAGAAATTATTGGTCTTGTCATTGTATTAGTCGTAAGTACTAAATTGTATCAAAACACACTTATCGTTGGAATTATAGAAACACTAGTTTTTTACAAAAAATCACCCAGTTATGAGGCCCCTTAAGTCTTAACATGGATTATCATTGTTTAACCTGTTTCAGTCGAAATTGAACTTCTTTAATATAACATATTAACTGATTCTAAAATATTTGCCTTTGGATAAATCATTTTCCAAATCATCTATTCTTTCCAAGGTTTGAATCTTCAATCAATATCATATAATATGTAAATACTCAATTCTTTAAGAGTTTGTGAGGTAGAACTTTATTGATATTTTTGAACAACTAAATCTAATTTTTCATTTATAGATTTTCTAAATATTGTCTCAAAACAATATTTAAACATCATTTGAATGTACAACATTTTTTAGTTTATTTTGACATTCAAATACGAAGTCAAATAACAATAAAATATAAAATTGATGTCATAAGCTCAAAAATACTATCCTCTATAATTTTTATAATAGTTTATTTTACTTTATGATAACCCAAAAATCATAAAATAAAACAATTTTAGTTGAAAGCGTTTTATCTATGTTACGCGTGGGTCTACGAGAGAAAACAAATATTGCGCTGACGTCCTTTTAATGTTTTACTATTAACAAATAAAACTATTAAATTTAATGATACCAGGAAGTGAAATCTCAACATAAGCATTTTACTTTGTGCATGTTAAAATCAGTTAATATATAAAAAAACAAGTTTTAGATGGCTAACTAGTCATTTTCTTAACATGTGCAACGTACCTATAGTACTTAACCAGTTTCACTTCATCACCTGTATTTAATTTAAAATAAACAACAAAGAACATAATTTATTAATACTATTGATTTAAATATTTACCAGATTTAAAAGAAGGCATACATTTTGTTGTGTAGCAGCTAGTATTAAACTCTTTTCACTTCTAAAAAAATGTATTATCTTCGCGTTAATATTATATGGAGTGATTTTTAAAGCATGTTCACCCTTATTTTTTTTACTAAATTATATAATATTTTTAGGTCATTCTCAAACTTTGTTCAGTCTGAGATTGGTGTTCTTGGACTTAAATATTTTGGAATCCATAATAAAACGTTAAGTAATTAAAATTGTTACTTAACAAAATATATTTGTGAATACTTTGTACAAGTATTATAATACAATTATCAAAAATTTTAATGGAATACTGAATATATGATTACAGTTTTCTGCCAAAACAATTATAATTGAGTTTTAATTTATTTTTTACCAACCAATTGTCAACTATATTAAATTAGTACTATATTATATGACATGAAGATAATTGCGTATTTGTTTATTTTTTTCTGATAGTTTTATTCCGTATTAATTATGTGACTGTTCAATTTGGTCACGGATATTGCCATTTATGATACACAATTGTGATTCTCTAGTCGTATTGCATTCAATTAGTTCATTTAATTGAAAACCATAACTCTTTAATGTCTCTTCAATCTAAAGTAGAAAATAAAAATTACAATAATAATTGCAATAGTAGTTTTTCCTGTACACAGATCTCAAATATAAAAAATGCAGATAAGTGGGTGTCGCTCAACTGTACAGTAGTTTACAAATGGATCCACTTTAAGAGATGGAGTTACATTTGAATTCAATGACATAAAATCATTGTATACAAATAACGATTCTGAGCAAATACAGTCCGTTATAGCCTGTAATATTACTAAGTGTATTTGATGATATTATTGTGATTAAAGTAATTTATATTACTATTAAGCATTAGTGCAATGTACAATAGTAGGTTAATTTTGTTTTTGCTAAAAATATTACATTTGAAAATGTCATTGAGTAAATAAAATATAATGATATACTTTAAAAGTTGCAAATACCCATAAATAATATTTTTAAAATATAACAAAATAACTAAAATTATTATTCTTGGTTTTAATATGTAAATTTCTGTAAAAATTAACCATGTTTATATAAGTTTTAAAGATACATCAGCAAATGTGTATATTTTTTAATAATCGATTTTGTTCAAAAAAAACTAAAACTACTCAAAGCTGAAAAAATAAAAAAGTTATCATATGACTATCAAATGACACCGGCCGGTCACTTTCCTACGGATGACATTGTATGATATGTCATTTATTTTTCTGTAGATGGGGAAACTACAAAAAAATTAACTGTACATAACAATTTGATAAACTAATATACTATTTTATGAAATTACCTATCAACCTAAATTAAAAAATAATAAAATAGTTTTTCAACAAACAAGGTATAACTAGGTATACAGTTACGTAATATTTCTTAATATTTCTAAGAAAAAATGTAATTAATTAATATGCACGCCAAAAGGCAAGACATTTTAAAAATAAAATTAAAAAATAAAAAGCATGTTAATAAAAACTGC
>NC_042493.1:100598530-100599260 GCF_005508785.2 Acyrthosiphon pisum
TTTGGCCCCAACAGGATAAAATTTTTTGATATTTATAGAAAAAAAAACTAAAAAAATTGAACCCCGAAAATGTCCGTAAACAGCTCAAAAAGAGTCAAAATATTTTCAAAATTGTATGGTGTATAGGAAATGCTAATATAAACATTCAGTAAAATTTTCATGTATCTACAGTTATTCGTTTTTGAATTACAACAAAATAAGAAAATCGCTACATGAGAAATCGAGTGAATATCCAATGTTGTAAAAATTTGAATTTCAAACGATCATAAAAATTTAATATGACTTTCTTATAGATATTTTTTGTTTGATAAAGGTAGATAATCTTATAAGGAATCTTGTATTACATTTTAAAATCTTAGATTTTAGAAAGAAAAATTTTTACGAATTCTTAACTCAAAATAATTTGCTAATTTTCGTGATTTTTCCATATTTTGTCAATTTTTGAACTTTAAATGCTTATAAAAAAAAACTGTGACTAAGGATTTTTAATATTTTTCATCTGCTTTTTAAACAATATACTAGGAGCCTTCTATTAAATTTTCAAGCTTTTTTAATCAACAAATAAAATTTAATTGATATTTTTAGAAAAAAAACCTAAAAAAAAAATGGAAAATGAAAATGTCTCTAAACAGTTCAAAATAAATCAAAATATTTTGAAAATGTTATCGTGTATAGAAAATGGAAATATAAACAACCATTGAAAATTTCATGTATCTACGGTCATTTGTTT
>NC_042493.1:100599310-100601286 GCF_005508785.2 Acyrthosiphon pisum
GCTTGCAATAAACGTATACTTTAAATACAATATTTTTGAAAACCTATGTTCACCCGTGGTGGTTTACACAGCAAATAGGGGCATATTTTCGATTTTAATGTCCGAGCGAGCGTAGCGAGAAATCAAGCATTATAGGTATTTAAGGGTTATTATATAAAGTTAAAACGTCAATTGGCTATAACTTCGAGAATAACTTCGTGCGCCAAATTCTGATTTCACCAACATTTTTTTTACCCAAAAAATGACTAAGTCCCTCCAAAAAAAACCCAAAAAAAGGGGTGTCCCGTAAAGGAGAAAAGATCCGTTTTTCTTTACGTCCAAGAAAATTACTGGGGAAATTCAAATGATACATCAAAGTAAAAACACATTCAACAATTTGCATTATTCTTCGGACGAAAATTAACTTAATTTAGATATTTTTGAAATAAAATTAACTTGAAGTTAACACGTTAATCTTGAAAAAAAAGTAACTTATTAAGTTAAAAGTTAATTTGAAAAAAAAAATAACGAGTTAATTAACTTAATTAAAATTGACTTAACGTTTTAACTTAATTTTAATTTTTAACTCGTTAATGGCCAGCCTTGATAATATTAATAGGTACAAAATAGGGCCTCCCAATTACTACAATTAAGCCAGAGACCCTGACAATTTTTATGAATTTCGTCAAAGTTCTGAGGTTAAACACCAATAAAAAAAAGCGGTCAAGTGGGTGTACCTAGCTCTGCTGTACAGTAGGTTAAAAGTGGGTCACCATTGCATAAAATATAATTTTGTTTGTATTAGTTTACTAATTCAGTTTAAACAAATGAAATAAGAGCCTCATATAAAAAATACTGGACGGTGCCTCGAAGTCACTGCATAGGAATATAGATGTGAGTTTGTATTTTTGTAATATACTAGATACAGCGGTATAAAATTATATTATACAAGGTATTATAAATATATATATATATATATATATATTTCCCAGTCAATATTATTAGAAAGTTAATTTCATTTTTATGAAAAAAGTCATCAGGTATGAATTGTAATTACATTAGGTATTTTTAAGTAAAACTGTTTCTAGTCACCAAATATATCAAGATTGGTAGCATGACTTCAAATATCAATTTATTCTAAAATTGTTATTAGATTTTTAGCAAAGCGAGGGGTCCAATGGTTTTACAATAATGTTTATTTTTTTTTTATTTATCGTGCATACAAAATTTCGAAATCCCCATAAACGCTTTTTTATTTTATTTTTTCATTTAAAATAGCCGGTACTCGGTAGTTTGTATAATTAAAATAATATAAAATACGCGGTACACAAATGATTGTTAATATTAGATATGAACTTCAACATAATAGGTACTATATTTCGTTTTCGATTTGTACATAAATTAGTAGAGGTACCTACCTTCCAATTAATATACCCGTCAAAGTCACTGGTTAAGACAGGAGAGTAGTTTGAGATAAGATTTTTATAATTGTGTTATAAAAATGTTTTCTGAAATAATTAAACCATTTAAAAGTTTATAATAATCTATATAATATATAAAAATGGCCACTAATCTTTTGTCATGGAATCACTTTTGAACGAATTTACCGATTGGGCTGAATTTTTTTTTCTGTTTTGTTCATAACTGTCAGGACAAAGTTTATATGAAAGAAAACTTTAGGAAAATCCACAGGAAAAGAAGGAAATCTGGATACCAAAAATATGCCATCTGTCCTGCAAGAAAATAAACAAAATAATAATATACATATTTTGTTTATTGTAAGGTTGTTATTGGGTATGATTGAAACAATTTTAGAACTGTATATTATATTCGGTCAAAATCATATAATTTATTAAAAATGGTATCTATTTCTAATGCTAATTAACGAGCGTTGTCCTGTGAACCTACATATGCACATCATAAACAACTTGTTAATAAAAATATAAAATATTTGTAATTACATATGCCCTTCAAAGGTTCTGAAATCCACTTGCAGA
>NC_042493.1:100601386-100606948 GCF_005508785.2 Acyrthosiphon pisum
TGGTTAGCCTATCTGTAAATGTATTGCTCGCATAATCACAACCGTGTCTCCAGTATTTTGATATTTATGATGATCGATGCACATTTTTAAGTTTTGGTAACCATTCATCGTGTATTAAATAACAAATTGAACAAAGTTTGTATTTTATAAAATTGGTACACAAAACAGGCAACGAAGCACTTGGGATCAGCTAGTATAGTATAGTTTAATAAGCTGTGTTCAAAATGTCATAATTTAAGGTACTGCAAGATTCTATATGGTAGGTATATTACCTAATATAACTGTATTATACAAATAATAAATTAAATATGTACCATATTATGTATTTATTTTTTATGAGTAAAATTAATGTTATACAGTTTAATTCATTTAATAATATTAGGATAGTCATTTAAAATTTAATAATACACAATTCTTAATAAAAATAATAATATAATATATATTACCGATTTTTAACAATAATATTAAGAAATTAATTGTATTTTTACATTATGAGAATGATCGTCAGATGCACAGACATTTAAAACATTATGTGTACTGACTATTAATTATTTCCCTTTTATTTTACCTTTTTAAATTATTATCATATTATTACTTACACTAGGTGTATATTACTTACCTAACTACCGTTAGGTGTAAACCTCATATACTAAACAACAACACATGGTAATAACACATAAAAGATAATTTAAGTTATAAACAAATGTAATATCCTTATATATAAAAATGATTGTACATTTTGAATACATTTTATAACTCAAGATCCACAGAACCGCTTTCGATGAAATGTTTAGGGCATATAAGGATTGATATGTAGATGGTTTTTGTGAAATTTGTACGCTGTGCGATAAGTGGTTCCGGAGTTAAGAAATTAATTGTATTTTTACATTATGAGAATGATCGTCAGATGCACGGACATTTAAAACATTATGTGTACTGATTATTAATTATTTCCCTATTATTTTACCTTTTAAAATGATGATCATAACAGTTTTACTTTAAATCGAAGGGTGGAAATGCAAAAGGTGGTATTGCCAAAAACCAAAATGTTCACAAATCAAGGAAAACTGTAACACATTTTCTGACGACTATATAAACATTCAGAATAAGTTTATTTATATGTAAAAAATAAAAACTAAACGATTGACAGTGTTAAAATAAATCTACCTAAATTGTAAACATTGTTTTTAATGCTTTAAAAATTTCGTGTCAGACCAAAACGTGGTATTGCAGGTTTTGAAAAGGCAATGGCAATATCACGTTTTAAAGTTGTTCCTATTTCTGTTGATACAAAACGCATTATTTCCTGCAATACCACGTTTTGAAGAAAAATGCAATATTGGCAATACCACGTTGTGCAATGATATCAAGTAGGTATGCTCCAATACTAATAACATGGGCAATAAAACTTTTTGACTTGAACATGATTGAATATGTAATACCACGTTTTGCATTGACAATAAATGTGGCAATATCACATTATGCATTGAACATCAGTTTTACAATCGATTTTATTCACAAAAGTAATCGATATAATTTAATTCTGACTGCAAAATCGAATTCCTCACAATTTATTCCATAAGAATCGATGGTTAACTCGATTTTCAAAATTATGGCAAGACCATGTATTGCATTTGCACCCTTCAATTTCACTAATAAATAATACTTCTGTTTAAAAAAAATAAAATAAGATAATACAATGAAAATAATTGCAGAAAAAGGGTTAATATAGGCAATTTTATATACAGTTCTGAACAATTCTTCCTGACTGAGAAGATCTATTCCTGTTTAAGGGGCTTTGTGACTACTGCATTCTAAGGAACATTTTATAGGCAACTTCATATTTATCCAGCTGTCGACCATGCCATTGTGTTACTTATAACCTATTAGTTACAAATATTATAATCATTAATGTGAGCATGGGTGCAACTAGACCAATAATTTTGGACAATTCATAATGAGTTTCCAGACCTCCAGACCAATATAAATAATTTTATTTATTTGAAATATTATTTTATTCATAAATATTAACAATAATTTATTTTGCTTTTATATTTATGCATTATATTTTAATTTATTTACTCTGGCCATTTGAACTAGAAATAGAACTACCTTTTTAAAAATGGATATGTTCCGTGAAGTGTAAGTCACATCCACAAAGCAACAACACATGGAAAGAACACCTGAAGATAATATAAGTTATAAATAAATGTAATATTATATATAAAATGAACAATTTAGATTAACGTATACAAATAATTAATGTTTTGTTTCTAAAAACAAATATAATTGATATCTGTATATTAACATCATATATATTAATTAGGTATGTGATTTGTCAAAATGACAGTGAATAAAGAAAACTAATAATTTCAATGTAATTCCTTGAATTTAATAAATTAAAATAATAATATAAAGGTGGGCATGTGGGTAACGCTTTGCTATACATTACGTGTCCTGTGGGTGGTGGGTGGTGGCTAAGTATTATGGATGTGTGAAATTAAATTTAATGATATAAAATTATTATATACAAAAAAACAATTCTGAGCGAAGAACCAAAGACTGTCAGCCTATAATATTACAATATATTTACCTATATTTTATGGTATTGCTGTTGAAGCAATTTTTTCTACTTTTAGTAAAACAGTAGATTGAATTAATATTTACCAAAAACATTTCATTTGATATACTTTAAAAGCTTTAAGTAGGTACAGTATGAAATACTAATGAAAATCCTAGTCAACTGTTAACCCTTGACTATTGAACATTTTATACATTTTTGAATACAAAAAAAAAACCTATTAAATGCATCCCACTAGATTCACTTTCCATTCAGAAAAGATACTGAAGTCCAAACAAGTTTTGTGTTTCTTTGAAATTTGGATAATATGTTGGTACCCTCTGTTCTTAAAATTGGATTCTTGCTCAGCAAATTTGTATTTCCTAAAAATAAAAAATTTGTTAAAAATATGTCAGTGCATCATTTGTGTTCTCTTTTTAAACTATGAGCAACATGTAAATGTGAGTAGAGTTAATCCAATTTTGTACTGTTAGCTTTAATATTTGAGTGACGAGACATAATAATATAATCAAACTTAAAGCAAAAATATTGTCTAAAGAACCTTATAGAGAAACACTAAGCATTTATTTATATTTTACTTTTAAAGCAAGCTAAGTAAGTAAACTTCATCAACATCAAAAAATAATAATTTACATTCTAATAATCCATTAATGTACTAATGTACTTTTCAAATTGGCCATTGGTTAGTTGAAGTACATTAGACATTTCAGAGTATTTCAATGTATCACATTTAAATTGATGCATTGCACCAAATATGTTTTTTTTTAAATAATTCAATTTTAACTCGCCTAATGATACAACAAATTGATAGTTTTTAATAAATAATAAGAATTTAATAATAAATAAACAAAACATACCCCAAAATTGGTGATGAAGCCATGTTAACTTCCGACTATTAAAACTTTTTTTTGTAGAACAATTCAAACTAATAAAAATAAACCTGGTTATGTTAGCAAATATTATAAATATACTGTATAAATTGTAAATATTTACATTATATGCACAAAGTTTCAGTGGTTCAGGAAGAACAAATGATGAGGTAGCTGTTAATTCTGAAGGCCATGCTATAGCTTGCAAGACATACTCAGAAAAAGATATATTTAAATCATCAACAGCAGTACCAAGTTCACTAATAAATTGTGAATTTAGTCCATCAAATACTTTGATATAAAGTAACATTTGATGTAAGGTACTTGTAAACTCGTAATCCCAATCTTTTTAATAACAAATATTTTAATTAATACAAACAAATTTTAAAACATTTGATTAATTTACTTTTAAATTGTTTATCAATCCTTCTTCTAGGTCTATGGAATGGCTTAGTAGTAATCGATGGGCCACTGTCTTTGATAGATGCTCTGGAAAACATCTTAATTAACTACATACTTAAATACTTTAATAGACTAAAATAAATTGTTTTTAACAATTTGATAAAAAAATGTGTTTTATACGATTTGTTCAATAACATAAATATTTTGGAGTCTTTGACGATTGATTTAGTTTACGATTACTTAAAATGCTTTATTAAAAGGTTCATTGAACTCAAAATTATTTTTCAAACTTTTCTTGTAACATTAATTCTTTGTATATTACATATAATTGCAATAATTCGTCAATGAAATGCTTGAATATCTCCATAAAAAGATTTATGTAAATTGTATTTAATATTTGAAAATAATTATTTAACTCATACTCGTTTTGGATAAAAATTGCTTAAATATGCTATTCTCTCCGTATTTTTCAATGTATTATCTAAAACTTTTGGCTAATAAAACCAATCCATGATTAGCGTTGAATAAAATTTCATAAGTGGACGGCATGTCATAAAATTTGCATTACATAAACATAGTTTTAACGCTCCGTGTATTAAATTGAAATTATCAATAACAATTTGTTGATAATATATTAAGCTAACTTCGGTATGAGTACTAAGAAATAAAATATAGACTATAATTTTTGTCATTGAAAACTTACATCTCAGGAAATATCACAGGTTCCTCAAAATAAACGTTATTAAACTAAGAAAAAAAAACTGTTATAATTCAAGACATACTTTATGAATGCTTCTAATTCTAATTTAAATGACAAATAAATATAAATACTTACTTCAAATGGACAATCGTTGGATGCCTGGGCTTCTAAAAATGTGTTAATAACAGCAACAATGATACCCGGAGTTGTGGTATTGTGGTTATTGATATGTTACGTTGTAGTTTGTTTATCTCATCAATTAATAATTTGGGTAGACTGTCTTTCAATCGTAAGAACATATTACGCTTATATTACCCATACATCCCAGATCTCTGATCTCCATCTGCCTGGGTGAAGCTGGTGAAATGTGGCCATACAAATGCTTTGCCTCAGACAGTTTACGTTTCTTATCATTTGATTTTATTGTAGTTGCTAAGAATGCATTTATAATATGTTTTACATACTTCAATATGTAATCTTGGTTAAAAAAAAATACTTACTGATACTCTAGTAATCTAGGTTTATTCTAATTTTGCAATACTTCTGCCAATTTCCATGATAATTTTCCAATAGATTTGCAGTATTTTCGGTTTGAACAATACTCAATAGTCAAAGTACCCGTTCCTTTAGTAACAACTTTGTTGAATTATAAAGTTTCTGACTGTGTGAATCATCAAAAATATCGAAACATTTGTTCAATGCGGCTCTTGATATATTGTCCATTATTATTATTTTCTTTACAGTTCCTTGCACAAATGTCCAACATTCCTCATGTTTGTTGTTTTATGTGCCATACTTTTAAACAACTAGTGAAAAAAAATAAAATTAATTAAAACAATTTGTAAGTTCAATATATTTTTAAGAAATATAAATTGATTGGACCATATATGAAATTAAAAATTTCACTTATTTCAGACTTTGGTAATTAAACAATAAAAATCCCAATAAAAACTTTTTAAGTATTTAGTACCAACTATTTAGAATGTTAAGAACCTACTGATAAGTAGTAA
>NC_042493.1:100606998-100625460 GCF_005508785.2 Acyrthosiphon pisum
TCATATATCATTAATCAATTTAATTTGGGGGTGCTATATTTTAAATAACCTGTATTTCTTAATTCTTCCCCTTCCTTATTTTATATGTAAAAAGTATCAATTTTTAATAAGTACATAGTAACTAATATTTTTATGAAACAATTTTAATGGAAAAAACATATAATAATTACAGTTATGGAAATCAAAAATTTGAAACAGCCAATTTTTCAAATTAAATATTTAATACTAGGAAATAAGACTCCTAGACAATCGTTTTGGTTAATATGGCTAATAATATAATAATAAATACTATATTGGTGTTTAATTTCAAAAATTAAATACAAGTTACTTTATTGTAATCACGACATGAACATTAATTAATATGTTTTATTGCCTCATAAGTAATACAAGTTTATGGGGTTCTATTACAGTGTATTTTTTGTTAATTGTTATCAAAAATGAATTGAATATTGTCTATCAATTATAGACCAATAATATTAATTAATGAGCAAAATAAAAAAAATTATATGAACTTAACTCTCAATAATTAATTTACAATAAAAAAATTTAATTCAATAGATGAAAATGACAAACAACTTTAAAGAAGTTGATTTACAAATCGGTATCTACTTATTTTCAGTGTAGACAAAAACAAATTTATTAAAATTGAAGTTCCATAGAGTGGTCTATAGTGAATATATTAAATAATAAGTAGGACGGAGGACTTGTAGAATTTGTACATAGGTCTGTGTTTCCCATAGGCGCAAATAGTGTTTGAGATTTGGGGGGGGGCTGATAGGGCTAATAGGGCCTTACTTTGATAATATTGAATAAGCTTAAAACAAAATTTAGGAAATGTTTGGGAGGGCTATGGACATTTAAGGGGGGGCTAAAGCCCTCCCCCTATTTTCGCCTATGGACTGTTTCCATTTTACTTTTAAAGCAAGCTATGGAGATTTTAAGATTGTAACAAGAATATTATCTAGGGCATCTCATAGGTGTTTTATTATATTTTTATTTTAAAGCGAGTTATAAGTATTTTAAAATCCCACCTTAAATTACTAATATACTCATAACTCGCTTTAAAATTGAAATATAATTAAACACCTTTGAGATGCCCTAGACAATGTTCTTAACTTTAGATTTTATAAGAGGTTATTTCACTCGAATTTGAGAACTTAATAAGGTTATAATCATTATTGTGAACGTAAAATTGGGTCAGAGAGAGATATACACAAATACTACGCTAACATCTTCTTAAGTAACTTTTGATTTTGGCAAACATTTAAAATAGGAGACTTGAGTATTGTACTTACATAAGTGTGTGTGAATTAGACATTAATAAGTTTCCAAGGCTTTTCTGGGTGAATTAAAATAATCAACTGTAAGGTCTCCAAATTCTTTATTGGTCTGTTCATTTTTTTCTAACTCATCGGTGAAGAAATATAATTTTCTGAAAATGTCAAGTTGTTAAAAATATTTATATACCTAATTTATGAATTAAATTAAATGATTTTACCTCTTAGATGATTTACTAGTCGTGCTCAGAGTATTACCAGTGTTGATGTAAATTATTAATATTTATTTTATATTGTTTACTTTACTTCTCTAGTCAAGACAAGTGTTTTGGATTATGTTTGAGACAGCCTCTGGACATAATATCTACTTATTTACTGATTCTTATTTATAATCACTGATTACCGTGAAATGATTACTGTAGATTCTATGCCAAATAGAAATTAGGTAATCATATAATTTGAAGATTTTTAGCAATTATTTCCTTCTATTTTCATTTTTTTGGTAATCTATATTTGTGAACAAATGAGCAAAAATTAGACCGACCCCATATTATTAAGAAATATAATCAGTACCTACAACTAGAAAATAATACTTACAAATGAAAATAAAGGTAATGTGACGAGGCGATACTTTGGATGTTTTGCTAAAAAGAATACACTATTATGCATTTTTATTAAAATGTATGAATAGAACTCTGTACGAATGAAGTTTGTAGTCGAATTTCAAATACCGTAATGGAATGATTCAAAAGTCAGCGAACAATAAAATAATAATATTATGTTGTTATTTATTTGATAACGATTATTACCTGCTATCTTAGTTTGTGGTACATGGTGATAAGTAACAATGGTTATTTATTGGAGGTACTCCTGGCCGATGTGGCGGGCATTAAATTTTACCGATGTAGGTACGAAACATCGGCAACGCTGCCTCTATGACCACGATTTAAGAGGACATATTTTATTGGTTTTTGCTGTAAGTGGTGTAACTATAAAAAAAAAATTACTTATGTACTGTAGATAGTAAATACCTACGTAGAATTTTTAAAAAATTTTGATTCATGTTGAGCTATTTATATAGGACTTATTTGACATTTTTGATTATTTTAGTTTTTTCTTAATTTATGTCGATAAAAAAATGTTTAAAGTTAATTTAACAAATGTTATTATTTATATACCTGACAGGCCTATCGTCATTAATATGGTTATATGTATTTCAAAGATCTCGATGCATTGTTTTACATCATGTTGATCGTCGTAACGGCTGAAATTGACTACGCAGCATTTACCCATTAGTGAGACCACGAAAAAACATTGGTCTAAGTGAGTACCTGCCTATTATTATACCTATAATTTAAAAGCTATTATTTTAATCGTGTATTATATTATATTTATATGTATACTCGTTTTCGGGGGGAGGGGATCTGTGTATGGTCGTAGTAGTGGCTAAATTCGGTCATGAGATAGAGTTCGGGTCTCTTACTTGGTATTCTGGTCAACTCGTATCCTTCCGTATGAGGGTTGATTTTCCCGAGGAGAGACGTGTGGCGACATTTTTATAGCTTTATTGTTTTATACTACGCTTTTACAATGGACTTATCATGTTATAATATACTAATTGCCTTATTAATTATATCGTCATTACTACTAGAAACGTGTGCTATATTACTATTTAAATAATCTATGCTAGTATAATAATCATTATTGTCCTAATTTACTGAAAAATAATTAATAACTAATGAATAGGTATTATTATTTATGAATATATTTCATTGCTTCGATGACGGATTACTAATGATACCCCTATATTAATATTTATAAGTAACTTATATCAATACAATATCAATACTATATTAGTTTTTATTTTTAAACATAAATACGAAGTTCTTTGTAAATTCATCTATTTTGTTCTGTTAATCTTCACTATATTCTGCGAAATTATAATAATTATTATAAACCGATAATCCATAGAAAACAAAATATTTTTCTAGATAGTAAGAGTATTCAAAGTTAACTTAATTTCTTAACTTAAAATCAACTCGAGTTGATTTTAAGTTAATGTAGAGGCAAATGTGTGAAGTTAAAGTTAAGTTAATAAGTTAAAATTAACTTAACTGCCCAGCCTTGTGTATAATATCTATCACACTAACCCATGGGAGGCTTTGCCTCACAAGTCTTAGACGCTAGGTTTTAAATAATGTATTTTCTCATATATCATTATTTATTATTTTTAAGCGCTTTTTACGGACTCTCACTAAATGTAAATATATATAAAAGTAAAAGTATTCCTCAAAGTTTTCTAAATACGGTAAATACTAACCTAATTTATATTTGTATTTTTACAGTAACTCAACTTCATTATTATTATTTATTTGTATATATTGACTAATATATTATTACTTATCAGTTATTACACTTACAAAGTAAATAACTTTCTAATTATTAGGTACCAAATATTATATATGACAACATGGGACAAACAATAATAATTGTTGAATATAATTGTCCCTTGAAAATACTCGAATACCTTCTATGAATATTACAATCCTTGAGCGAATTCATTACCTTGTTGGGGGGCATACACAGTGTTGGGGAAGTTACTTATTTTGGGTAATTAAATTACATTACTAATTACTAATCAAAATTGTAACTAAATTATTTTTAAGTTACTTTTTTTTCATTTTGTCAAGTTACATTACTTTTGAGTTTTAAAAGTAACTCAATTACAATAGAAGTTTTTTTTTTCATATCACTGGAGCTTAATAACTATTTTGTCTATACACAAACAGTTATAATGACAATCGACAATATGAAATGATATGAGCCGGCTGCGGGCGACCGCGGTGAAACAACACAGAGTAAAGATAACAATTCCATTCTAAAAATAACATTTTATCGTCAAATAGTCAATAGCTATAATAACAAAAGTATTTTAGTATCACAAGTTCAGAAAATTCTACTTATAAATTATAATAATTAGGTATATGATATATTTTAATATTTACACTCTTTATCAATACCTACGTTCTAGAAATGTATTAATCCAAAAAAAAAGTAACGAGTAATTTAGTAAAAATTACTACAAAAAAGTAATAAAAAAAATAAATAAAATAAAATAAATAAATAAATAAAATGTAATTAAATTACCATAAAATTACTTAAAAAGTAATTTCGTTACAGTAACTTGGAACTTAAGTTAAGTTACTCCCCAACGCTGGGCATACATGTGTCGCAATTTTTGATACTAGGTAGTTGTCCCTTATAATAAAAATTGTCATATTGTATAGTATTTGATTTTGAAAAAAACGTTGAACATTTTCTTGATGTTTCCGAATGTATACGTTATGATCCGATTTATATAAGTCAAATATTTTATATTTATAATTTATTAGAGTTCATCAAAATAAATCATTAGGAGTGGACTTTTATATTTTTATAAATATTATGAAAATTACATAATTCATAATGATGTCAGTGTATAATTGTTTCAATCGATTCTATACAAAAAACTTGCTGATGCAAATAACAGATAAATAAAAAAATTAATTGCATTCTTTAACAGTAAAAAATTCCCGCAAACAAAATAATAAATAAAAAACGGATCTTTATCTGGTTTACCGGGCGTTTTGTATAGGCAACATAAGTACATTCCGGATGTTATGGCTTGGCGGTGTTGTTGTGTGTATATCCATCGGTAGTTCATGTTCTGTAACGTTTTAATTCGAGCGAAAAATCAACCAGTGTCTCGATCGTAGATTTCAAAATGAATTGTACGGTGTTATGTTTACTGTATAATATACCTATACTAGGTACGTAGTTACCTATATTAAATGTATATAATATCTACTTTTTTTATAATATACAGTATACCACGAATATCAAACGTTCGCCGCGATAGAGAGCGATATTGATATGGGACAAAACAAAATGTAAAATGTAAAAATAATTTAAGCACACACACGTCAGTCCGTCGATTTCTAAAATATAAAATCGCAGATTCCATCACGTTCTCTAGAATTTCAAAAAAAAAAAAATAATAATATTATCGCTTGTGAACGTGATCGGCAAAATAATTCATATAATATATTCTTTACCTCGATCAACCCATGTTAGGTTCTTTGTTTGTTTTTCTACGATTAAAATAAAAAAGTTTAAGTACTAGAAACTGAGGAAAGTCAAATTCAATTTTTTTTTAATGTTTCAAGTTCTAATTTTTACCAGGCGCTGATCTAGAACTAAAATTTGGTCGGGGGAGGGGTCATTTTTACGAAAGGACAAAAAGATAATATAATAGGTACACAATTAAAAAATAGTAATTTTGTCGATCTTTAGACTCAAATTTTAACTTCTTACTAAAGAATGTGTCAATTTTTCTTTCCGACACACTTATCCTTTTAAATAAATCACCCTAAATGAAAGAGCGAGATTTATTTTTACTATATTAATCATACTGTATAAACTATACAGGCTATAAGAGTATAAGACATTGTATCAAAAATTGTAAGAAGTTAATTTATATATTTTTTAATAATAATAAATAAGTAATAGGTTGTAAAAATGTTATAAAAATAAAAACTTAATTTTTGTATAAAATATATGTTTTTACTACAAAATGCCTTGAGATTTTTAGAAAATAATAGGTTGCCCGCTGCATAAAAAGGTAAAAATTATAATAATAATATAGATAGGTACTCACCATCGGTACTCGACGACCGACGCATTTGTCCAGACGTTCACAGCAAAATAAAATGAAATATAATAATATGATATACGTAAGTTACGTGGCGTAGCGAATTATGTTTTTCAGAAGCAATTGCTTCTGGTTTCTGGGGGGTGGTGGTGGGTCATAACCTCATAAAACCCACATGCGCATTGCACGGTCAGTCTTTGAACTTTATTTTGGGTGCTACCCAACCCCCCTATTTGAGCATATGAGTATCGTATACATCAGTTGGAGTAGAGTGGGGTATGTCATAAATAATTTGTTTGCTTCCATATGATTTAAAGTTCGCTACGTCACTGTACGTAACCAAATATTAACTTACGTTGTCATTGTGCATCGTATTTTGTAACGAGTGATAAGATCCCAAATTAGCGAATAGCGATTGGCTAATTACGGCTATAATACCTATACGTCGCTGTGCATCGAGACAGAAATGTATAATATAGATTATAGACGTAATATAATATTATATTATACGGGTTGAGAATAATCTTATTTATCTGTCGAACAATCTAACATTTCCGCTGAATTATTATTTATTATTATTTTATATTATTTACTCTCTTATTTACTAACAAGTAACAATACTCGTATCGTTCAATCAGTTTATAATGTCTATTAATATCAGAAGTAAGAAGTTTGATCGTTCGCCAGAAATTATGATTTTATGAACAACTGGTAATGTAGTTTTAATGGATGTATTTAATATAATATATAATACAATATTTTTAGTGTGAAAAAAAATCTCGCTGAAATAAATCAAAAATGAAATTGATGCATATCATATATTTTTCTTTTCAATAAACACAACATAATCTTGATGACCCCCCCGCCTGGATCCGCGCCTGTAAAATGACATTGGATATACACCCGTAGATTAACTATGAATTATATAGAACTATGTTTTAATTTTGTTGTAGGTAATTCAATAACAAATAACCGCTGATACTTGGAGTTTTCACCAAATATTAATTTTATGAATGCATCTATTATAAATAAGAATAATATAATTTTATTTATAATGGTAGTTTTACACTTTTATGTACGCCTTGTGTTTTAAAAACATTTTGAATCTTTTTGAGTTATTAATTATGGACATGTGAAGTTTTCTATTTTTTCAATTTTTTTTTCAATAAATTACAATAATATTCGTTGAGTCAAAAAATTTGAAAATGTAATACTAGGTTCCTCATAAGTTGTAATAATAGCAGCTCAACAACATTAAAGATACTTAGTCCAAATTATGTTTTTTTAAGCATCTGAATACATTTGAAAATAATTTTGTAGTGAAAATTACAGGCCTTCAAAACGTTATAACTGAAATCAATGAAAACAAAATAAACAAAAAAAGCAGGTAAGTGGATGTCGTTCTGCTGTACAGTAGATTACAAGTGGGTCATTGTATAATGGTTGTATTAAATTTGAATTCAATGATATAATATCATTGTATAAGAAAAACGATTCTGAGCGGAGACGGTTTGTCAGTCTGGATATTTTATATTGTTATTATTTATTTTATCATGTAGGTAATCAAGTTGAACTAATATTAAAATATTACAATTTTTTATTCGTTTCTATGGTGCTAAACAAAGCGTTAGAAATTAAAATCCCATTTTTAGCATTTTTTTCGTAATTTTTCGGTGGTTTTTCCAGTGGCATTAAATAACTATTGAGAAAATCGAAAAATGACCTCTTTAAAGTACCATCTTGATCCAATTTGCTAAAAGATAAGGTACTATATGTTGAAATCGAAACACTCCTTCTGGAAGAAATTTTGTATACAGGATATAAAAATAAAAAAAATAAAATAAACACCATTGTAAAAACAATAGCTCCCTCGCTCCGCTCAGAATCTAAAGTCAATAAAAGAAAAACGAAAATAATCTAATATCATTATAGGTAATAAATCACAAGTCATAATTCATGATTAAAAATAAACAATAAACGTATATTTAGCATAAAAAAATTTCAAATAATGTCTGTGTGTTGAACTTGTAACGGTCGAAAATCAACAACCATGATAATGTTCGGTATTATACGATAGCGCTATCCGTCCAGCGGGCATCTCTGCCCACGCCCAAGGAAAACGCCGATATTGGTAAGTATTACACACACACCATCACCGCTGTCTAGTACCCGTGGTTGAGTTTTGAGCATGAACTAAGATAGTACTATCTTAGTTCATGGTTTTGAGTTATTGACGTTATTATCAATTACTGATCCACCTGTAACACGAATACCGGTCAATCAAAATAATGTTACCGATTATATAACATAATTGTTTTTCCGTGTGATGAGCGACGCGTCCGACGCTCGTACGCAGGGTCGGGCTGGCCCACTGTGCTACTGTGCTACAGCACAGTAGGCCGCGGCAGTGAAAAAATCTTTAATAAGATTACAGAATAATGAACAGATTATCTGTTTATAGCACCTTGGGACCTAATTATATTTTTTAAATGATCTCAAGGCACGATTATAGAAAATCCTATACATATATTATAAATTATATTATACTGAAATCTAGTCTGAATCAGCTTTTTGGCAGTATAGATCTAGCATTAAGCATGCTTAATGCATATCATATATACCAATATACTATAATATAGTATGGTTATAGTGATGGTTGATTATTATAAACATTTTTTTTTTTTTAGAATTTGAACGAAACATAAACATTGTACATAACCGAGATAATTGCTTGCTTGCTATGTGTATATAAACTGCTTCATTCGCTTAATTTGCATATGCCAACATACCTATTCTAATTTATGTGCTACTATAGAATATTTTCTAACTTTATCCATAAGCAAAGTGAATTGCGAACGGGTTTTCAGTAAGTTGAAAATAATAAAAAATCATCTTAGAGCATCAATATCGAATGATCATTTAGAAGCTTTCATTCTTATGTGGGTTGAAAAAGAAATATTGGATCAAATATCATTGGAAGATATTATAGAATATTTAAAATCTTCATCGTCACTTATGTCTAAATTATTATCTTAAGTGTACTTAAAATGATTATTATCTCTTTTTTTATTATTACTAAACTAAATACCTACAATAAATAATTATTAGTATATATTTAATTTTGTGTTATAATTATGTTTTAAATATTTAAATAATGTTTTTAATATTTAATGTAGGTACGTTTAATATTTTTTACAAACCTTTTAAAAAAAATATTTTTAATTATTGATTCGAAATAAAATAAATTAATTTACAAAAAATAATATTGTATTTTTATTAAACTCCACTAATTCTCTGTGTATTATTTTAAACTTTAAAGCTTATACTTTATAGTACAAAGTAAATTTATTTTGTATAGTATCATGTAGAATTGCGGAATAAAAATTCATGACCCTAAGAAAAAAAATCCCTAAACTACAATATTATTCTCAACCACATGCAAATGGTTGAACAAATATTTTTTAAACATTAATTATTAGTATCTATAATTAGTAATTATAGATACTAATATTTAATTACAAATACGTATATTATATTATATTATATTAAATATTATATCATTCAAAAAATAAACAATAATATTTTATATTACTATAATTATTATATCAATCAAAAGTTAATATTTATAATAGTATAAATAATTTTCTAAAATTTTAAACTACAATATTATAATTTGCAAATTTTTGTGGTTAAGTTTAAGTTTGTTTTTTTTTTAAGGTGACCCACTTTTACGGCAAAGTTTTTATGGGCTTTTCTTGGATATACATTTATTATTATTATTTTATATCATTAAAATAAAATATATACATTTAATTCTCCCATCAACTAGGTGTTATTATTGCTCTTCCCTATTTTCCTTATTGTTTTTACAAATCCCGCATGCTCCAATTTCTGAATCTCGGTTGGCGACCTTAAAACTAAGTTTTCGTCAACGTACGCTCCACGCCGAATCTGGGTAAGCAGGGGTGGACTGGCAGGGCGGGTAAGGGGCCGCCATACCCACCCATGTCCCCTAGAAATTTTATGTTTGGGCCTCGAGTTATATATTTGTTATTTTTAATAATTTTTCAATTCCACGCCGTAATCATTACCTTGAAAACGAAGAATACAATATAATAACACTATTTACAAAAATAAAACAACTGGAACAATCCGACTGCAGACTGCAGCCGTGAAGGCTAAAAAAGTTATTTTAGATTCATTTTTGGAATTTATTATGTAATGGTACGCGTCAGCCGTCAATAGATGCTATATTGGTAGAAGTTCTGGAACACTTAGTAATTTATTATTTTTTTTAAACTATAATAGTAATTAGTATTAAAAATAGTATTTAAATTAAAAACATTACATTTTTTTTTTAAATTTGATATTTTGAGTGGAATGATGAATGTATTGATTTTACAATGATGTGTGTTTTTTATTTTTTATTTTTGTGGGAAAGTGAATCTAGTTGGTACTTTTTGGAGGTCTAAAATTAAAATTCCCAATAGTTTTCTAAAGCGCAAAATAAAAATTAAGGAAAAATGGGAATTTTTGCGTAAGATCGGTTTTTGACAAAATCGATTTTGGCTTTTGGTGTAAGGCCTTCTACACACGGAGCTACTCATTTGAAACTAAATACTGACGCGAATCACTAACTAGTCCTCGTAGAGTCACTACCAATGTTATTCGATGGAACATAACGGATGGCGCTACTAGTTACTAACCAATTACTAACGCGTTTGTGATAAGTTCAACTGTCGTCTGTCGAGTCACTTTTGAGTTTTCTCACTTCAATATTTTGTTGCTCAACGAAGCTTTTTTATTTATTTAACTCTATAACAAATTGTCGTAAATACATGACATTTTCACTGAATGTTTATATTAGCCTTTTTTATACATGAAAAAATTTTCTTTGACTTGTTTTAAGCTGTTTACGGATATACTCAGTTTCTATTCTCAGTTTTAGGTTTTTTTCTATGAATGTCGATAAAACTTTATTTGTTGGTAAAAAAGCTTGAAAAATGAATACAAAGCTTCTACTATATAGTTATAATGACATTTGAAAAACATTAATAATCCATAGGGGCCGTATTACAATAGTTGAACTCCGGTTAAACCACCTAATTCGGCCGGTAAAATCAGTGGTTCAAGCGTAACCGAGGTTTAAACTATGATTGTAAAACGGGCCCTAAGTCACAGTTTTTTTTTATAAGCATTTAATGTTCAAATATTGACAAAATACTGAAAAAATACGAAAATTAGCAAATTATTTTAAGTTAGAAATTCATAAAAATGTTTCTTTTTATTCTATGATTTTAAAATATAATACAACATTTTTCATAAATATGTCCACCTTTATCAAAAATAAATGTCTTCAAGAAAGTCAAATTAAATTTGTATGAGCATTTGAAGTTCATATTTTTGCAATAAAATCTAAAGTATTTACGTACTATACCGTATATACAAATAAAACTAAGGGCTGTGACAGTCTACCTACCTGCTTTGCAGTACCACGGACGCACAGTATATTGAAAACTGAGAATTAGAAAATAAAATGATTATAATATTATATTATTCAACCACTGTACGAACGTGCGATATAACCAATATAGGTAACTATAATATTATAAGAATAGGTATACCAATACAGGACACGGCCACATATTTAAAGGTAATAAAATAATTTATTAATATTATATATTATATATTATAATAGGGGCGTTGTATAGGTAAAACCGCGTACATATTTGTAACATTTTCTGTTACGCCGTAACGCAGTAACACCGTTCCACCAGTTGTCGGTAAATTTGGCCGCATCAAAGGATTTTACACGCAAATGTTACAAGTGTGTACGCGGCTTAAGCTTGAACTTTGAAGGTAATATGCAATTAGCAGATAAGTTATTCACCGAGGGCCGCATTTAGGGGGGCCCTGGGTACAACAGCTCCGGGCGCCAGTATTTTAGGGGCGCCAAAATGTTGTGGCCAGAAATATGTTTACTTGTGAATTATTAAAATTGTATAATTTTAATTATTTTAATAACAGTATTATATATATATATAGTAGGGATATTAGTATTATGCTGTTTGACATTTTTTTAATTAATATTAATTTGCATAGTTTTATATAATTTTATTTTATTTATTCTTGAAATACCTACAACTTACTTAAATATGTTAAAAAAACAATTTATATGATGAATTATAAGCAAGGTTTAAGTGACATAAATTCAAATGTATCTTTGCGGAGAGAGGATCAAGCAATTATCTACTAAACAATATTTTAAAAAAAAGCACACATTGTAAAACAAATATTCTTTTCTGTGCTCAAAATCTAAAAGGTTAATGAGGATATCCCATATTTTCCGTGGGTAGGCCCCTTAGGTGGAAGCAATTTTTTTGTCACCGGAGCTTAGGGGGCGCCAACTTTTTTTGCACATAGGCGCAAAATGTCTAAATGCCGCACTGTATACACCTTAAACACATAAAAACATTTCTTCCGCGAAAACTATGACCAATTACGATAAATGCGTACTTGGTACTGATACATATCTACACTGTACACAATGTCAATTATATTTTATCATATTTTATAATATAATAATTTATTATTAATTTATTATCTTATACATTATTTTTTTTTGTAACGATTTGGGTTCCAACTACGAGCCTAAGGAGGGGCTAAAAAGTAAAACCTCATAGGGGGCTAAATAGAAGTACGAGGGGGCTAAGCTCCCCTGAGCCCCCTATTGGCCCATTATCTTCTTGAAGAATAAATAAAAATAAAATAAATAAATATAATATTATTGTATACGAAAAACAATTCTGAGCGGTGACGGTTTGTCGGCGTAGATATTTTATGTTACCTATATTAATTATATTGTTATTAATAGTACTTATTAAGTTACTAAAATCGTTATTCTTGGTTATTTAATATGTAATTTCCTCCAAATTTGAACATAAAATAACTATAAAAAAATGGCGTTGAATACTATTGGGAATTTCAACCTCCTGAATGCACCAACTAGATTCACTTTCACATTGAACATGAACCTGATGACAGATACCTATAAAAAAAAAGTGGGAAAGTGGATGTCACTCTACTGTACATTAGGCTACTGTAACGGATGATGTCAAATTTGAATTCAATGATATAATATCATTGTATAAGAAAAACGATTCTGAGCAAAAACGGTAATATAATATTACTAAGTATATTTGATGATAATAAGGTGAATAAAGTAATTTATAATATATAACCAATTTACGTGGAATCTTGTTTTAAATTTTCAATCCTTAGCTATAAAAGTTGAACATTTTATAAATACTTAACTACAAAATGATTATTAAATTTTAAATGTCATCAATTTTGTCAAAATTTGAACTTTAAATTCTTATAAAAAAAATTGTGCCTATGTATTTTTAATATTTTCCAACTGCTATTGTAACAATATATCGGGAGCCTTGTATTAAATTTTCACGCTTTTTTATCCAGCAAATACAATTTTATTGATATTTATAGAAAAAGAACTAAAAAAATTGAAAATATACAATGTCCGTAAGCAGCTCAAAAAGAGACAAATCATTTTCAAAATTATTGTATGGTGCATAGAAAATGCTTATATAAACATTCAGTGAAATTTTCAAGCATCTACAGTCATTCGTTTTTTAATTACAATAAAATAAGAAAATCGTTACACGAGAAATCGATGTTATTGATATGTTGTAAAAATATGATTTTCAAACGCTCATAAAAATTTAATTTGACATGCTTGTAGAGATTTTTTTGATAAAGGTAGACAAACGTATGAGGAATCTTTCTTGTATTATATTTTCAAATCTTAGATTTAAAAAGAAAATTTTCTAACAGACATATATATGAAATACAATTAATGTAATTATTGAAATGAAAGTTCAATGTAAATTAAGATTTAAAGGAATTAATGTTCTTATTTTTTTTTAAATGTTAATTATTGCTCACATAATGAATAAAAAATAAAAAATTTAATTCACGGATAAATGTATGATTTTTTGTGTTTAAGATGATAAAAGTATCAGAATTTAAATATAACGTTTAGTTTTTTAAATATTGAAAATCTTAAAAGTGATATTTTTGTTATTATTATATAATCATAATATTTTTACAACTATAGGTTATTTTAAATATCTATTACATTTTAATAACAGTGTAAACTATATGAATTATGGAATAAACGTATAATACACTTTTTTTTTATATACATCAGTATAAGTTAGATAGTTATTTTTATAATACAATTAAGATTTAAAATATAGTGTACAAATTGAAATGGTCACAAATCACAATTATCGGGACTTGATTATGTTTTATTATAACTTTATGTTACATTGTTACCCCTTTATTATTATTAATTAGTACCTAATTAATATGACATACCTACTAGTTTTTATTTATAGAATACGTACGACATTTTTCGTAAATATATCTTTTTTGTAATAATATTTTCAATATTCTACGAACATGTAACTTATATAAATAATATTTGGATAATATGAAAATTCAAAATTAACTTAGTTATGAATAGGTATTAAAATTATATAACGTCGTTGACTTGAACAAACCTCCTATGTGCCAAATTTATAATTTTGAGATTTTGGTATCCATGAATTCAGAAAAAAATTTGCTATTTATTGATAAAATCTCCTATGTGCTATGATCTGCATCGTAGAATTAATTAGAAATAATGAATAAATTCTCCTATGTGTTACATACATTAAATCTTCCGGGGGAATACCTCCTATCCGCCTATGTGGTGTAATATTCTCGTAGCTTGGAGCGGTCAGTGTAATATTCTGATAGCCGTTGACTACGAGTATATTAATATTTTACAGGAAGCAAGACCACTTTTGTTGATGATGGAGATGTCGACAAGATAGTTTATAATAAATGTAGACAGATGAAAAGATACTTTGTAGTTAATTAAAATGTTCTTCAATAAATTTGACTAAGTCCAAATGACAAGTTCTTACACATAGTGACGTGAAGGTGCTTGTTGTGCTCTGGAGTAGACACGTCTGAATACAGGCTGTTTCAGGCTCCCTTTTATATTCGGGTCCCTGCTCCCCCTGCCTATTGATACGCTATCTCTTCTCTAACGGATGTGGCCCGTGTGACCATCGACTCAGCCCACGCACTTGCGATATTCCTAATCTAATCTGAGTATTCGCCATAATGTTCTGACAGCTAATTTATTACCTATCTGTGTTGTTGTGCAGAGAGTCATCTTTTCTGCGAATTACTAAATATTTATCAGTTACCACATCCTGGTCTATAGGTTGCGTAAATATACATATATACGTATATACGTATACGTTTTTTTTTAACCAAAATACATTAAGCATCGATAAATAATTTGACAATATAAAATATTATAAGAACAAAATCACAATTGAGTTAAATTAACTAGATTATTATTAAAAAATATGTAACTAATGAATAAACAAAACATGCATATTTCCAAGCATAATGTGTTGTATACGTATGCGTGTATAGGGCATTCGTGGGATCAGCTAGTATAGTATAGTTTAATAACCTGTGTTCAAAATGTGATAATCTAAGGTTCTGAAAGATTTTATATGGTATATTACCTAATAATACGGTATTATAGAAACAATAAATCAAATACCATATTATGTATTTATATTTTATGAGTAAATTTAATGTTAAACAGTTTAATTCATAAATAATATTATGATAGTCATTTAAAATTTAATAATACACAATTCTTAATAAAAATAAAAATAATATATTTTTTAAATTAATTTACTTAATGGAAATTACTTATTTCTACCATATATTATTAATTTTAGATTCTGAGTGGTGCGAGGAAGCTAGTGGTTTTACAATGGTGTTTATTTATTTATTTTTTTTTATCCTGTATACAAAATTTCTACCAGAAGGAGTGCTTCAATTACAACATAATAATACCTTATCTTTTAGTAAATTGGATCAAGGTGGTACTTTTGATAGGTCCTTTTTCGATTTTGTCAATAGTTATTTAATGCCATGCGAAAAGCTACCTACAAGTTATAAAAAACCTCTAAAAAATGGGATTTTAATTTCTAATGCTTTGTGTATCACCATAGCAACGAATAAAAATAATATTATTATAATATTAATTCAACTAACAGGCTATAATAAATAAACAATAACAATATAAAAAATCCAGATTTAACAACTGTCTCCGCTCAGAATCGTTTTTTCTTATAAAATGATATTATATCATTGAATTCAAGTTTAATACAATCCATTATACATTGATTCACTTGTAACCTACTTTACAGCAGAGCGACATCCACTTACCCTCTTTTTACTATATTATGATGTTTATGCATAGTTATTATGTATCAATTGTTTTTAAAATATTAAAATCAAATTCATTACTGTACATTTTTCTTCAAATTTAACAAATAGTTTCATTGCAAATAATTTATTTTATCTATTAGTAAATCTTTTTATTAAAATGGAAATATTTCTGTTTAATCTTAAATTTTAAGGGAATGTTGCAGACTATTTGTTTTTTATCTGACTTATGTAAATATACCAAATTTGCATTTAGTAGAACCTATCTTGTTAAGTTAGTTTTAATATTAAATTAAATTAAAATTATTTTAAAACATAAAGTTTAGAATATTATCTGTGGTTGTTTGTTTGGTTTTTTTAAGGTGTTTAAATTTTGATAAGATGAATTTTATGACCTATGAGTATATGTATATTACAGAAAAGTTAAAATATTTAAAAAACCAATGCCCAACAGAAATATTTTTTTAAAACTTAAATATTTCTAGAAGTTTCTATCTTCAATTTTTTTAGTGTTCACAGATTAGAAAATATAAAAACGTCATTGTAAAGTGAAATAAAAAAAAACAATTTTGAATTAATTTTGTACCTATTTTAAAACGCTTAACTAAATATCTAAAATAATGCAAAATATTTATAAACAGTTGTCTGTAATGTAACACCTGATAAATCAATTTATTTTAGCTATATAGTTTTAGCTTCATTTATACCTTAACATCTTTTGAGAGTAAAAAATAGCTCATATATTTTAATAAGAATTAGCTGGAAGAACACAAATTATTAACTGAAAAAAAAAAGTTTAGTAGAGTTCAATACAATTTTTAATATTTAATTATTTTTTTATAGTTTTGAATGTCTGAATTATTGTCTATTGGTTATTATCTACATATTTTAAGGGTGTTTAATGTTTAAGATGTTTTATTTAAATTGCCATTATCCAATCGTCATTAGAAAAACTACGAGTGAAAACAAATAAGAAATGATAATTTGTCCTGTTACAATGGTGGACGAACTGACCGATTTAGGTAAATCTACTCTTTGTAGAATACTACTAAACTATAGTGCACAAATGAATGCTCTTGGCCGTAGATCCATTTATGTCGACGTGGACCTGGGATAGGGACAAAATATCAGTCCCAGGAACAATTTGTTTGTATGGATTTTAAATTAAATAAGTTAATAGTTCTAACGAGAATAATAATTTGTAGGAGCAGTCATGGAAGAAAGGCCAGCTGAAGTAGATGAAAGTTTTTCCTGAGCAGCTCCACTAGTCTACCATTATGGACGTACAAACATGAGTATTAATTCAACTTTGTACAACACTTAAGAAGTTATTCATCAACAAATGGATGAAAATCCTAGAAGTAATTTTTATCTATTAAATATTATTTGAACTTAATTTATATCATTATATCTATTATACATTTATACATATGGCTACACGACAAAATAAGCTAAGTGATATAGTATATATTATATTATATTACTGGGTGGCAGGAGATGAGCTCTATCTATTGGTGAATATTTTACTTATCCTGAATACCTTGAAAAACGTTTAGCCCCATTTGTCATGTAACCATCAATGTGATTAGAAAGAATATTTAAAAAACATTGGGTCTGTATGGAATTTTGGTGTAATTATAATAATTTGTTTAGTATTACTTCCAATATTTTGTTAATATTTAATAAGTAAAACGTACTGTTTTACTGTTTTAAAAGGATAATAATAATAATTAATAAGTATTATAAAGAGCACGTGTTAAGTTTGAGTTATTCACAATTTTTATCGTTTAGAAATTTAAAAATCAATTACTCTGATTTACTGTTTATTGATTTCCTGTAAAGTATTATATATATTCATTATTTCAATGATGTCTGATATTTTATTTAAAAATAATTAACAACTCATTACTGTGACTATATAATTACAGATAATTAAAATTATGTAGCTGACTCATTTGGAATATTGCAATAATTATTGATTATTTAATTATATTGCTCTATGTTAGCAAAAATCTAATAATCTAGTATTTGTTATTATTATCGTTGTATTGTAGTTTAAAAATTAGTAATTATTTGTTTATTATGGATTAAAACATTAAATAGCAATTACTAATTTCAGTCCAAACATTTTTTTTAAAATTATAAATGGTTTTTTCCTAAATTGTATACTCT
>NC_042493.1:100625560-100625980 GCF_005508785.2 Acyrthosiphon pisum
TTACTAGAAAAGTTGAAAATAGAGCATCTGTAATTTACTTATGAAAATATAAGCGTTAGACAATATTTTCATTCATACAACTTAAAGGTAATTACTAATATTTTATCCACCTTCACAAAAGGGTCACTTTTTCTAGTAGATACAGTGACTATTTTCACTAAAATTGTAATAGATGCTTGACAATTCGTATTCTATGATTGACAATACACTGTATGTACATGGACTATGAAGAAAATACACCATGTCATCATACCAATTTAATTATTATCACAAAAATGTTAGAAAAATGTACTGTAAAGTTACTATAGTACTGTTTGAGAGTGCAGGTCATAAAAAATATTATACTATTCGTAAACTTTCATATTATGTCTATGAAAGAAATTCTTAGGTATATCTAAAACTTTGGTTTAATTTGTATTT
>NC_042493.1:100626030-100626980 GCF_005508785.2 Acyrthosiphon pisum
TGTTTTAGATTTTCAATCCTAAGCTATAAAAGTCGAACATTTTATAAATTTTGTCATAATTTGAACTTTAAATGCATGTGCGCCCTATGTATTTTTAATATTTTTCAATTGCTATTGTAACAATATATCAGGAGCTTTGTATTAAATTTATACACTTTTTGGCCCAACAGATAAAACTTTATTGATATTTATAGAAAAAAAAACTAAAAAAATTGAAAACTGACCATGTCTGTACACAGCTCAAAAAGAATCAAATTATTTTCAAAATTTTATGGTGTATAGGAAATGCTAATATAAACATTCAGTAAAATTTTCATGTATCTGCAGTTATTCGTTTTTGAATTACAACAAAATAAGAAAACCGTTACATGAGAAATTGAGTGAATATCAAATGTAAAAATATGAATTTCAAACGCTCATAAAAATTTAATTTGACTTTCTTCTAGACATTTTTTTTTGCTTAAGGTAGACAAATTTATGAGGAATCTTGTATTATATTTACAAATCTTAGATTTAAAAAAAATGTTTTATGAATTTCTAACTCAAAATAATTTTCAAACTTTCGTCATATTTACGTATTTTGTCAATATTTGAACTTTAAATGCTTATAAAAAAAATTGTGTCTATGGATTTTTAATTTTTTCATCTGCCTTTGAAACATTATACTAGGAGTCTTCTATTAAATTTTCAAGCTTTTTTAACCAACAAATAATTTTTTTTTGATATTTTATAAAAAAAAAAAAACCAAAAAAAAATGGACACTGAAAATGTGCCTTAACAGCTCAAATAAGTCAAAATGTTTGAAAAATGTTATGGTGTATAGAAAATGCTATAGTATAAACATTCAGTCAAATTTCATGTTCCTACGGTCATTTGTTGTAGAGTGCCATCAAAATCGATTTTCTCGAAAACAGACTGCCGTAAAAGTTTCTGGTTTTTCCTTAATTTTT
>NC_042493.1:100627030-100628061 GCF_005508785.2 Acyrthosiphon pisum
ATGCTTGATTTCTCGCTACGCTCGCTCGGACATTAAAATCGAAAATATGCCCCTATTTGCTGTGTAAACCACCACGGGTGAACATAGGTTTTCAAAAATATTGTATTTAAAGTATACGTTTATTGCAAGCGTGACCACTCACTCGCTACGCTCGCTCGGACATTAAAATCGAAAATATCCCCTTATTTGCTGTGTAAACCACCACTGGGCCACAACTGGGCCCGCTTGGAGACGCGACATTTATAAGTTATTAAACGTATTAAATACTAACTTTGAAGTGTCATAACTTCGAAACTAAGTCTGAGCCCCAAATTCTGACTTCACCATCGTCTTCAGCGTACTTAACTACATAAGTATCAAAAAAAAAAAAATGCAAAATAAAAGGTGTCCCGTAAAGTAGAAATATACCAGAAAAACTATCTAACAAACCATATTATGTGCCTGGAATTTTTATTTTTGCAAATTAGCAAATTTTAACTTAACACTAAGTTAAGTTACTTTTTTTTAAATTTAACTTTTAACTTAACGAGTTAACGAAAAAAAATACGAGTAACTTTTAACTTAACTTAACTTAATTATTTTAAAATAACTTAACTTAACGAGTTAAAAAAAATCGTTAACTTGCCCAGCCTTGAATATTATTACTATTCGTTTAAAGTACCTAAATAGAAATACGAATTATACATTTTTTTTTCCAAACCAGAAAATGTATTTTTGTTTACAATCTTGAGAAGTTTTCAATAATTATTAAAATAGGTAATGACATTATCATTATAATTCTACGTGCAAGTATGTATCATTGATTATAAATAGTATACAATAGTTGTGACTATTAATTATTAAATAATAATATACTATATTTATACGGGCGTATGCGTATGACTTGGTCAAACCCGGATTAAAGATCAATTGAGCCTCGGGACACCATACACTTAGTGGGCCCCCTTTCAACTTTAAGGGGATTCGATACAGTGATTTTCTGTTTTAGTCTAACACACACGCGACGTTGGATTTTAGAATTGTTTTTTGCC
>NC_042493.1:100628532-100657055 GCF_005508785.2 Acyrthosiphon pisum
CCTCAAAATAATTGTATCATTACATATTGACGACTTTATATTATTATTGTATAATTTATTACTATACAAAATATATACAGGATGTATCTCATGTCATTGTACGCGGGTTTTTTTTTTTTAACAATTATGATAATATGGATTATGGAATTTCTTTAAGACAAAAAAAAAGACGCTTCTACTAACAACTATATTTTTTTATGGATTCTGGTAAAGCTTTTTTTCTGAACGTTTTGACATTCAAATGATCAATTTTGATTCACTAGGTTATTAACTATGGTCCTCTAATGTTTAGTCTAACCTAACCTAACCTAATTTAGTGGTGCTAAATAATTTTTTCTTATAGGTACCTACCTTTTTATATTCTTAAATAGTTAAATCGATAATTTAAAATGCTCAAAAAAAAAAAAAAAACATTTACATAATTGTTGGCAAACGCATAGTTCATTATTTATAGTAATTTTTCGTGATATAAAATTGATATCAGAATCAAAATTGATTTAATTTATAATAAATTAAATACAATGCAATTTTACAATAAACTATGACAGGGACGTACCCAGGAATTTTTCAAGGGTGGGGTCCAAATTTTTTTAACATGTAAAAAGTATAAAAAAATGATATCATTGAAAAACCAAGAAAAATATTTATTCATCAGCTCTTTAAATGGTAAAATAAATAAGCATAACACCGTAATCTTACGATTAAAATGTAACTTGATGTATTAAAATATAATTTTTAATAGTTTAAAATTTTAGTCTATGGGGGGGGGGGGGTCAGACCCGAAAACCCCCCCTTGGGTACGCCCCTGAACTATGAAATTTTTGAAACATGGTGTATAAACTTATTTTTATCGTAGATACTTCCGGCAATTTAAGAATCATAGTTTTCCCATATCGGAATGATAAAAGTAATAGTTGTCTTGATAAAATCAGTCAACAATATAATATTATGAACAATAATTGATATTTTCCACTAGCCTGCAGTCGAGTTTTTGTAATGCACACAACACTACGTATATTTTGTAACTCCGTACGTACTCATAGGCGTGCGCAGCCCGTTGTGGCAGAGTAGGCAAATATTACTTGAAATAAATTATTTTATGTGTTACATAGTTATCTATAAAATTACATCCATTCACTCACCGGTCATCACCCACTGTTCAAATTTTAAGGTATAATATATATATTTTTATTCATAAGTACCCCGTGCGCACGCCTATGCGTGTACTTATCAAAAATGGAATCTATATGTCATGAAATCTATGTGCCAATAGGTAATAATAAAATTATAATTTATAATGAAAATAAAAAATAATAAAAAAAAAATCGTGATTCACATTGGCCTGGCAGGAACACATTGACCGGCCAATGTACACATTGCCGGTATTCCACATTGCCCGTAACATAATATACTATACACCCAACAGCCAACATCAATATAAGAGTATTGGGAGTAATAAATGATTACAAAAGTTTGGTTAAATAATTCGATCTTTAATAGACACGTAGGCTAGAAAAGATCGCACAGGCATAAAACTCCTGACCGAAATATCGTAATAATAATCATGATAATAATAATAATAATAATAATAATAATAATCGTAGTCCGGAGAAAGCTCGTGGTGGCATATAACTCCGGACCGATATATCGGAATAATGATAATGATATAACAATAATATTAGATAATAATAATAATCGTTATTCGTTTATAAATATGCAGTTAAGGGAAAAATTACAATAATATTAAAGTCGTCCAAAAAATTAAGTAATAATTCATGCATAATAATTAATTGTAACAATAATAATAGTTAAGTACAAACAGAATAAATCGTACCGGCCAAATCACTATCATATTGAAAAAAAAAAAAAGGTTACAGTTAAATACAATTTGATTTGTTTTAATTTTTCCGGTAAAGACTGTGCGATTCCCTTATGATGGTAGTTGGATACACGATTAAATTATAAATAAATCATAAATAAAAAAAAAAACATTCTGACAGCGGTCGGCTGTTCCGTTATTTTATTTGTAATTATTGTGTTTTATTGGCCGGTAGGTTTAACATCGATTATGGTGGTTCTGCAATCGGTACGACAACTGATGACGTCGGAGTAGGTGGTGGTAGTGTAGAACTGACGTCTTTCGGCGTACATCTTACTTGACGAAATTTACATTAATTGTCAAATACATATGTATAAGTGGCGATCCATTTAACGTAAGACATCCATTGTTTCAAAAAATACTAATATTTGGTATAATTTGAAGTCGTTACGAAACAACATTTTTGGAAAAAATAATAATTTTTATCGTTGTCAATTTCATATTAATTATTCTTTTCATTGATGACATACATTTTTAACTGCACATTCCTAAGTAAAATATAATTTGGAGTATTTTGATGTATAAAATTAAATTTAACAAGTAGATTATTATATTTCAAAGTCCTAGGACTTTCATTTCTTTTCTAGGCTCATCTAAGCTTTAAGCTTTACGCTTCGTTGTCCAAATGTTAAACAGGTATGTCTAATAAGAAAAAGCTCATAAACTATACATCGAAGGACTTCGAAAAATATTGAGCTTTGGAATATGAAAATAAAAATGCGTGTTGTCTTAAAAAAGTTATAATCGAAAAACAATAACGATACTGATAAAATTACTGAATACATTCTTAGAAAAATGTTTTTTTTTAATACTTAAAATGATACAAAACGAATATTTTCAATAGTTTTTGAATCAATGAATGTGTTTCATTCGATGGATCACTCGGTATAATAATATAGTTGTTCGGTCATAATATGTTATATCTTTTTCGTCGCACGTTAAAATCATCGTTTTTTAATAACTATTATTATCGTTACACGTAAAATAATATTGAAATGACACAAACACTAAATACTTATATTATAATATAAAAACATCTAACTGCCCGCAATTCAGTCCGTTCTCCGGGCTGAAATGCTGGACCTGACTAATGACTACTGATCACACTGTCACTTCCGCCACTCAACAGCGTTCAAGTTTCAGCACTAAATTCCCGGCGGCTGGGTGGACGGCTCTGTTGCCTCAAATATTGCAATTGCCGCTGACTTATCATCTCCTGAATTTCGATTTGCCGCACCACGTATGGTAGTTCGATGTGGTGATAAAAGTATACCATGGAATGCTGCGGAAAAAAAGTTTAGAGAAATATAACTAAAATCGTGTACAGCCGAGATTAAGCGCCACAGACGATACATATGGAACAAATTTATAGTTAAAATAATAATATGTATGTGCCTAAACCACGAGTAGAATCGAAATAGGTAATATAATCAAAACAACAGCAATATGTTCCAAAAAAATTAAAAATGCAGCGAAGATGCGTTTTAATTTTTTGTCTGCATGTGTAAAGGTATTAGATAGGCTTAATAACAAGGTGGTAACACGCTGCAGTCATTATAATATAATAATAAGTACTCATTATGGGGCTCGGATGTTGATGACTTATGCACCATTCTTTGGAAAATCATAGACGATGATTTCCAAGCTTAAAATATGGTTCAATAACACACGAATTCAAATAACTACATTTTTATTCTCTTTAATTATTTTTGCGTTTTTTAGATTTTAGGTATTGTTTTTTTTTGTGACATAAAGGTAAATCTTCAAAGTTTTAGCGCATTTTTTTAACACTTGAGTGAAACATTACGAGATAGTTGTTTGTCATTAATGCATTGTAATATTTTCCAAGCTATACGGGTATGAATATTATCATTAAACTTAATTTAATTTTACAATAAAAAAAAATCCATCTAGAATTACCATTATAAAAGACCATGAACAGGTAAGACTCAAGGATCTGTACTGGGCCGTTGAACCGATAGTCGTAAGCATAGAACATAAACAGGTACAGAAAGAAAAACCTGGAACAGAACAATTTATAGATTTACAAAATATGCTAGGTACACATCGTACCTATACAAATACGTGCACAACTGTTTGAATATTATATAATATTATATATACTTAATTTAAATAAATTAAAATGAAAAATGTAATAACATTTTAAGTGCAGGACTTATACTATATTATAATATAATTACTTATATTATAACGTTATACAATTATTGTAATGTTTATCGTTACTGTAGGTAGGTACTTTCAAACTTTGAAATTTTTTTTTTTGATTTTTTTCTATTTATTGTTATTATATTTTAGATTCTGATTGGACCAATGAATGTATTGATTTTAAAATGAGATGTGTTTTGTTTTATTTTTTTTATTTGTATTTTTGTGTCTGTCGCCACCGTTTAGGACTGTAAAACTGCTTCGATATTCTTCAACATATCTTGTTCGATGGGGAAGTGAATCTAGTTGGTGCATTCGGGAGGTAAACTTAATAAAAAAAAAAAATGTCTACAAGCAAATCAAATTAAAATTTGTATGAGTATTTGAAGTTCATATTTTTACAAGATTGGATATTAACTCAATTTCTCATGTAGTGAGTTTGTTGTTGTCTTGTAATTTAAAAACAAATAAAAATAAGTGTGGATAAATGAACATTTCACTGAATGTTTATATTTTTATTTTATATACACCCATAATATTTTTGAAAATAATTTGACTCTTTTCGAGCTGTTTACGGACATTGAAAGTTTTAAATTTTTTTAGTTTTTATTTAATAAATATCAATAATAATTTTGGTTGTTTGAAATTCCAAATTTGAACATGAAACTTAAAAAAAAAAATTATTTTGATTTTTTCAGTTTCTGGTACGTAAACTTTTATTTTAATTGTAGAAAAACATACAAGGAACCTAACTCGGGTTGATCAAGGTAAAGAATATATATGAATCATTTTGCCGATCACGTTCACAAGCGATAATATTATTTTTTTTTTTTGAAACTCTAGAGAACGTGATTCAATCTGCGATTTTATATTTTAGAAATCGACGGACGTGTGTGTGTGTGTGCATAAATTATTTTTTTCATTTTACATTTTGTTTTGTCCCATATCAATAACCTCGGTGCTCTCTATCGCGACGAACATTTTATATTCGCACTATACTCTATATAATAGATATTATTATATACATTTAATATACCTACGCACATAATATAGGTATATTATACACTAAATATAACACCATACAATTCATTTTTAAATCTACGATGGAAACACTGATTGATTTTTCGCTGTGTAAAAGAGCTTGATAATGTATTATCTACTGATTTCCTTATTAAGTCATAATTATTAAAATAGCTGTTGTTGTTCATCAGTACCCATTTGTAAATGATTTTGTAGTTAAACATTTATAAAATGTTCAATTGTTATTAATACGAGATTTCTCGTAAATAGATCATAGGTAAGTACTGTAAACAAAAAATATAAAAATCTAAAAATTATTAATACCTACAGTATTTTTTTTATATACATATTAAGTTCAGATTATAGGACAGGCGGACAGCATTATAACGAAGAATAACGGTTTTGGTTATTCTGTTTTGATTTAAAAATATTATTCGTGGTACTTGGTGTTTTTAAAGTATGTAGTTTTAATATTTTACATAACATATTATAATTATGTTTATTATCCAGTGTCTATAATAAACTGCAGTGCTAATGTAAATCCCACCCAGTGGCATTCTCTTTACTATTAGCGACAGTCAAATGAAACATTCTGATTGCTTGACATAAACGTTACAGAACACAAACTACCGACGGCTGATAGGTAATCAACAAAATAATCAAACACCCAATAAAGTATTTTTATATGCTTTTCGGATTGCATGTTTGGTAATAGTGTTAATTGTGCGTGTGGGAGCAACACAGAACAGCGTTTTAACATTCAAATTTCGAATTCATTATCGACTATAACAATTGGTTTTGTGTTGAGAAACATCCCGTTCAAAACATAAATATTTGAATCGCACACAATTTGACATACTTGTACAATAACACCACCAAGCCATGACATCCGGAATGTACTTATATTGCCTATACAAAACGCCCGGTAAACAAGATAAAAGTCGGTTTTTTTATTTATTATTTTGTTTGCGGGAATTTTTTCCCGTTAAAGAATGCAATTTTTTTTTTATTCATCCGTTATTTACTTACATCAGCAAATTTTTTGTATAGAACCGATTGAAACAATTACATACCTACATCATTACGAATTGTGTAAATATAAATAATAATAATAAATAATAAAAATAAATAAATAATATAAATATTATGAAAATAATTTTCATAATATTTATAAAAATATAAAAGTCCACTACAAATGATTTATTTTGATGAACTCTAATAAATTATAAATATAAATATTTGAATTATATAAATCGGACCATAAAGAAATCAGAAATAAAAACCGTGCCGTCACGCGTGAGCTAGTAAATGTGACGTGACACGCGTGAGGTGACATTAATGTAGCGCTGATACATTAAAATACTGTATAAATCTATATCTCACACTTTTTTCCCGTGACGTGATAACACGTGACAGCACGTGAGCTCACGTGACGTGACAATAGTCTGTTCGCGGCTTTAAGCGTACACATTCGGAAACACCAAACAAATGTTCTACGTTTTTTTTTAAATCAAATACTATACAATATGACAAATTTTATTATACGGGACAACTAGTATCAAAAATTGCGACACATGTATGCCCCCAAGAAATTATTAACAATAATAAAGAATAATATATGAGAAAATACATTTTTTAAAACCTGACTTAACCTAACCTATGACTTGTGAGGGCGAAGCATATCCTATATGGGTTAGTTTGAATGGGTGATAGATAATATTATACATAATTTTAGCACGCCCTAAAATTGGCACCTAGCCTACCCTCCTCTTATCTACCACCAAATTTACCCAGATCCCCCTCCCCCGCAAACGGCTAAACATATAAATATATAATACGCGATGAAAATAATAATAGCTTTTAAAATATTATAGGTATAATAATGGGCAGGTACTAACTTTGGCCAATGTTTTCTCGTCGTCTCATTATGGGTGAATACTGCGTAGTACATTTCAGCCGCTACAACGATGAACATGATGTATAACAATGCATCAACATCTTTGAAATATAACCATATTAAAGATGATAAGCCTGTCAGGAATATAAATAAAAATATTTGTTAAAATAACTGTAAACAAACGCATATTGTCAGCAGAGATAAAAAAAACCCTTTTATACGCGACCAGCCACTCTCTTTCGTCGAATTTTATTATTATTGGCACTAGAGTATGACATTATCAATTTTCAAGTTGATAAATTTGTTAGTGCATAAAATTATATTTTTCTCGGGATGGATGTCGTGGAGTCAGTGAACTCCAGTGACGTGTACAACGTTTGGCAAAGTTACAGTAATAATAATAATAAGTTGTGACGAAAGATCATACGAACGGTCGAACGGATTGATGTTGCAATTTACTTCACTCACCCAAAAAACCCAAAAAACTCACATAACACTTAAACAGGCTAACTTCCCCTAAAAAAATAATAACCAGCGATATAAAATCAGAACGTAAGACATTTTTTAATAATTATCATAATCATTTTATTTATTACCGTTAATACCGTTTTGACGGTTTAGTAAATAATTGAAGGCAACGAATAGTTGATAATTCATGAGCCTCGTGTACAATGAAATCACTAACGTCTGAAAGCAAAAACAAATACAAACGATTAATAGTTAAATACAAATAAAAGTACTTATTAAAATAACCAGGAAAAGGAAAAATGCAACGGAAAAACGGGAATTTTTAAACAAAACTAGGTACTCATATATAATTACCTAGTTTCTGACAAAATCGATTTTATTTTGTTATTGTAATTGATATTATTTGTTTTACATTTTTCACCAAATATTTAAACTAGCATTTACTAGACTCAATATACCTATTATCAAGGCTGGGCAAGATAATGATTTTTTTTAAATCAGTTAAGTTAAGTTAATATGCACCAATAACAAAAAGTTAAAAGTTAAAAGTTAATTTAACTATAGGTTAACTCAGTTAAGTTAAAAGTTAATACACACTTTTTGTTAATTTTTTATTAAGTTAAAAAAAATTTAATTTGTTTATACAACGCTAACATACTTAATTTTTTTCCAACCCAAAACTAAATTATAGACTATAATGTTTATATTTTATGCAGTGTTTCCATATTAATTAAATTCGAATTATATACAGTTTTTACTTTAAACAATTCACGGTAAATATTTTTTGACATGAAAACGAAATATCCTGAAGTAGTGAAATATGATAAAATTAAAAACAAAATAAATTAACTTAACTTACTTCTTGAAATGAAAAATTAACTCGTTGATTTCACGTTAATTAAAAAAGAAATTTAGTAAGTTAACAGTTAAGTTAATGCAAAGCCAAAATTAACTAGTTAAGTTACAAAGTTAATATAAAATTAACTTATTAACTTAATTTTAACTTTTTAACTCGTTAATGCCCAGCTTTGCCTATTATATTCAAAATAATGTGGCCATTTTCATGCTATTTAATGACTAACAGCAGATACTTTACATTATCACTAAATATTAGTATAATCAATTAAAAAAAAAAAAAAAACATGATACAATTATTAGATCGACCATCTTTGAATTACTTATAGGCATATTAAATTTATTTTAGTTTTTTTTTGTATTATTGTCGATTTATAACTTTTTTCTCAGTCAACAGTTATGAAAATTAAATACAAGGTTACCTATGTACGAGTTGTAATAACTTATTAGTGCAATTAAAAAAAAAAGTTGACAGTAAATCCACAATAATTTTTTATGAGCGCTTGATGTTCAAATTTTAATAACATTGGATATTCATCAGTAAAATAACTGTTTATCCGATTTTTGATATTCTGTTTTAAGGCCCTTAGTCACGAAGTTTACTTAGTTATGTGCAAGAATAAGTGAATTCTTGAAGTTGAGAACGGAAATTCTTGAAAGAGGACGTAGTAAAATAACAATTAAAAATAATTAAAGATACATAACCACGATTGTTCAAATTTTGAGCAATTCTGAAAAATTAAAAATTATTTTTATTTTTATTTTAGTGGCCATCTTACTATCTTAATTATAATACTTTTATACTAACCTACTGCACGATACCTATTTAAGAGGGTTTATATTGTACATAATTTCAACAAAATGACTTCACAGGGAAAACTCTCAGGCCATGTATAGAATTGTGGAGTTTGATCACTACCTATACTTTTATCACATTGAACTCCGATTTTTATATTTAATTTCATATAATGGTACATAATAATTTGTAAATTTCCTATTTTTAAACTTAGAGAATTGAATATTGAAAAAAGATCAATGTGACCTGTATGATATTACCTTCTATTAGTTAAAAATAAAAAAAAAACGATCAAATTTGGTTGATACTTCAGGACAGGATCGTTATTAGTGTATTCTTGTAGAAATAATTACATTGGCAGTGACACCATGCTTCTTAAAAGTTTATAAAATAATTTCCAAATTTTAAATTTGATAAATGTTATCAACATTTGAACTATAAATGCTTAAAAAAAAATCGTAGCTGCATAATATGTATTTTAGATTCTGAGTAGAAAGATGAATGTATTGATTTTACAATGATGTGTGTTTTATTTTAATTTTTAATTTTTATAATTTATTTGTTTTATTTATTTATTTTTTATTTTTGTGTCTGTAAACACCTTTCTTCAGCAGTACCTTTTCTGATAGGAATACTAAAGTTGATACTTTGGGGGCAAGAGTAAAAATTTCCATGTAGATTCCAAAAGCGACGTGAAAAACAAAATAAAAATTAAGGAAAAACGGGAATTTTTACCCAAAATCTGTTTTCGAGAAAATCGACCAAAAACTGGTGCAACTCTAAAGCAAATAACCGTAGGTCCATACAATTTTGACTGAATGTTTATATTATCATTTTCTATACACCATAACATTTTTCAAATATTTTGATTTATTTTGAGCTGTTTACAGACATTTTCAGTTTCCATTTTTTTTAGTTTTTTTTTTATAAATATCAATAAAATTTTATTTGTTGGTTAAAAAAGCTTGAAAATTTAATAGAAGGTTCGTATTATATTGTTTCAAAGGCATGAAAAAAATTAAAAATCCATAGTCACAATTTTTTTTTATAAGCATCTAAAGTTCAAATATTGACAAATTACGTAAAAATGACGAAAATTTGCAAATTATTTTGAGTTAGAAATTCATGAAAAATTTTCTTTTTAAACCTAAGATTTGAAAATGTAAGACAAGATTCCTCATAAGTTTGTCTACCTTTTTCAAAAAAAAAAATGTCTACAAGCACGTCAAATTAAATTTTTATGAGCGTTTGAAATTCATATTTTTACAACATTTGATATTCACTCGATTTCTCATGTAACGATTTTCTTATTTTGTTGTAATTAAAAAACGAATGAATGTAGATACTTGAAAATTTCACTGAATGTTTATATTAGAATTTTCTATATACGATAAAATTTTGAAAATAATTTGACTCTTTTTGAGCTGTTTACGGGTATTGTCAGTTTTCAATTTTAGTTTTTTTTCTAAAAATATCAATAAAATTTTATTTGTTGATCAAAAAAGCTTGAAAATGTAATAAAAGGCTCCTAGTATATTGTTGCAATATTAGTTGAAAAATATTAAAATTACATAGGCATAATTTTTTTTATAACCATTTAAAGATCAAATTTTTGACAAAATGTATCAAATTTAAAATTGAATAATTATTTTGTAGTTAAAAGTTTATAAAATGTTCAACTTTTATATTTAAGAATTGAAAATTTAAAACAATCTTCCACGTAAGTAGCTTATTCTGTTACCAAAAAATCTAAAAAATACATTAGCACAGTTTATTTTTATAGTCATTTTAAGTTCAAATTTGGATGAAATTACATATTAAAAAACCTAGAATAACTATTTTAGTTATTCTGTTGTGATTGTATAATATTATTCGTGGGTACTTTAAAATTCTAAAGTATACTATTATATATCTATGATAGTACCACGGTTTGTTTTTGATGTATAAAGCGTTATAAGTACCTAATGGCTATTGTGATATGATTAATTTGGAATTTATTACAGGTACCTATTATAGGTAATTTTTTTTTTTTAATACCATAGATAAGTATATATAATATGTCTAATACCTAGACTGATATACCGTCTCAGCTCAGAATCGTTTTTCTTATACATTGATATTATATCATTGAATTCAAATTTAATACTATCCATTACACAGTGACCCACTTGTAACCTACTGTACAGCAGAGTGACATCCACTTACCCACCTTTTTAAATATTTTTTTAAACTGCAATTGTAACAATGTGTGAGGAGTCTAGTATTAAATATTCAAGCTTTTTGACCCAACGAAGACCCAATTTAACTTACATGTACCTATAGAAAAAAAAACTAAAAAATAGAAAATCTGAAAATGTCTGTAAACACAAACAGCTGAAAACGTGTCAAAATATTTTGAAAATGTTATTAAATATAGAAAATTATGAAATAAACAATTGGTGTAAATGTCAAGTATATACGGTTATTTTTTTTTTAATTAAAAAAAATAAGGACATTGTTTTATGTGAAATCGAGTTAATATCCTGTAATGTCACTCTTCGGTAGACATTTTTTTTTTTGTTAAAGGTAGACAAATTTATGAGAAATCTTGAATTAAATTTTAAAATCAAAGATATAAAAAATAATTTTTTATGAATTTCTAACTCAAAATAATTTGCAAATTTTCGTGATTTTGTAATTTAAACATATTAATCGTGGCCACCTATTAAAACATTTGAAGTATATCATTATATTTTATACACACAATGACATTTTCCAAAAAAATTAATTCAAACTACCTACTTTATTACTAACAGGTAACAGTAAAATAAATCATTTTAACAGGTAGTTATAATCTCATAAAATATACTTATAATAATATAAGCTCATAGACCGTTCACAATCAGAATCGTTATTCGTAGGTATACAATCATTATAATATATTATTGAACTCAAATTCATTACAGTCACCCACACTGTACCCATAATTTACAGTAGAATGGTAGGTACACATTTGCCCATATAAATTTAAATTTAAACACCTAAGTTTTGAAATTTTAATTCAAGATCCTCATAAGTTTTGATATTGGTAATTAAAAAAGAAAAGTTGCTTTCGCCATGTACATTTTTTATGAGTGGTTGAAGTTCTAAATTACGACGACATTGAATACCTATTCAAATATGTATAAATGTTTTCAAAAATTTAGACAATTTAATATAAGATCCCTCATTAATTTTTCTGACTACAATTTAAATAGTTTATTGTAATTATATGTTGACTTGAAACTTTTTGCTACTGTCTATGTATTAACTTTACACAATGATTTAAAAAAAAAATTTGGATTGTTTTTGAGCCATTTATATCATGAAACTATTCAATCGCCTTCGTCTACTTCATCGATGACTTATAAGTTAGCAATATCAGGTAATATTGTATGAAATAATATTATAATAATAATTACTAGGATTAAAATGTTTAATACGTAAAAAACACAAAAAAATTACATAAAATATGAAAAAAATATTTTAAAAAACAATGAAATGCATTTATAGCTTAAAATGCCTAAAAATGCGAAAAAATACAAAACAAAATTAATATATTCTGAATCAAGGAAGCATGAACTAAATTTAAAAATATAATGCAAAAGTCATCGACATCCTAACTCTAATTATACTTATTAGACTATATTATAGTATATATTCTATAATATATGCAATTTGTTTTTGTCAAAAATTAGTTCAACCTATTGAATGACTTATACAACAATTAATTACTTATAGCAATATAAAATATATACTTATGGAAATCATACTAATAAAATGTCATCTAGAAGTAGGTATAGGCTGCCAAACAATTTCCACTCTATAATAATGATTTAGCATTGAATTAAAATTTAACAAATCTATCACAGTTACTTACTCAACTACTTCATTCAATCATACCTATAATTATATAAGTAATATAATATATTATATAGCTCACATTCTTGTACACCCTTTGTGTGAGTTATACTGATCAAGATAATAGTTTTGTTGGTTAAGCTGTATATAATAAACAATAATTTTATACTAACAATTATTATCATAATGAAAAACGAAAGAATGTACGATGCTCTATCTTTCTGTGTTTTCGCCTCAATTGGGAAATGTTTCGAGGTAATGACATTTCTGAAACGTAAAAAAATAATAATATTATCTACATTAGGTACCTACCTATATTAATACATTAGAATTATTTACGTCATGTACCTACAGCTATAAGTCTTTACCTTATAAAGCCTCTGTTTTCTTCAGATTTAGCCACAGCTTTAATAGAGGCATACAGTATTTCGTCATAGCCAATGAAATTTTCTAAGAAGTGTCGATTTAATGAATTTCCAAAACACTTGTTGAAAATAGGGTTTAGGGTTACAACCATTACCGGAATTTCTAATCCTTGTCTAGCTTCGGACGACAAAAACAAGTTTTCATCATTCAATGAATATTCGACAATGTAATTTTCGTAATAAATATCTAAAAAGGAACAGCCAAAAATAATTTTATTGTAAACATTTTCATTGATAAATCCCACTTAAGCTCATTTCACAACTAATTTAATATGGGTAGGTCGGTATATACCTACCGTTGTCGTTTTCGTTCGAATGTGTGAATTGGTATATCGAAAAATATGAGGCTCCCCACATACTTTCAACATAACTGACTGGACACTGAAAAACGTAATTTTATTACTTTATTATCTTGTCTATGAGACAAAGAGAAATAGTTCATACCTGGCCAGAATGAGCTCGACGTGGTGTAACTGGCGGTTTTTTTTTTTCATCTGTTTGAAAAACAAAATAAAGATAGATGTATATTATGCTAAACAAATAAAATGTTTTCCATACACTATCCATAATGTAGATATATGTAAACCGTAAGGATATACTTATAGTGAAAAACCCCGAGTTTGTGGTCACGACTATATAATATTTAACACTTTAAACACTATAAAATATATTTTGTGACAACTGCCGACTATCTAATTATTGTAAAATAATATTCTAACATCTAACTTGTGAAAGTAATAGAACAATCAAAGGAAATCTTAAAAGTTTAAAGTAATAATTAATTTTTCTATATTCAAGACAAATTTATCACAAAACCCTGCTTAAAAAAATCCCATTGAGCACAAATGCACAATATATTAAGATTTTAAATTAGGCACCGTAAGACGGGGTGAAGTGAACCTGCAACATTTGTTCAATAAAGACTTGACACATAAAACTATATCAAGAAACTTTCAATTAAATCAAACGTTTATAATAAATTAAAAATCTACTATAATATATTTTATCTAATTTACTAACACAAAAAAACTTAAATAAATTTATACAAATTATTAAAAATATTAAACTTGTTAGACCAATATAGTAATGGATAACGACAAATATTTCAATATGCTATGATATTATTAAATGTATAATTATGTATCTTTAGTTATAAATACAATTTTTTTCTTTCTTTATAGATTTTTAAATTATTACACTCTTATTTTAAATTAAAATTGGTTTTATTTGTATAGATTTAATTTGTATATGAATGGGAAGCATTTGATAAATAATAAGTACCCAAATCAATAATAAATAGAAATATTATTTTTAATTTTATAAAACCTATAAAGAATACCCACTAATTCTATGTAGGTAATTATGAAGATTACATTTTACACGTTTACGCAACAACAAAAAAACAATTAAAATAAATTTTACTTATATATACTTACTTACTTAAAATAATAATAATATTACTGAATTATTGATTATTTTATATTATAACGCAGCATATTGAAAAAAAAAAACTATAACCAATTTTTTTTAAGAGGAAGTTGCACCCTCATGTGTTGGACTACACACGTGACACGTACGACATACCAAATTGTAATTTGCTAGTTTCAATAGGGTATTGTCGTTTTTGATGTTAGAGTGAATCTATAATTATCAAACTTTTAGGTAAAACATTATCTTGGTTTTTTTACAATATTTTCATTTTTAAGTGAGTTATCAGTATGTAAAATATTATTTTTTGAAAAATGCTCATAACTCACTTAAAAATGTTGATAATAGGTCAATTCACTTTAATATCAAAACTGACAGCACACTATTGAAACTAGCGATCGGAAATGTCCTATGTCGTACGTGTGTAAGACGAAGACAACTGCACTTGCGGGTTGAAAAAGTTGAACTTAAAATAATGTCATTGTCAACATAGTGTATCATAATTTGGACACTTATACCATTACAGTGGTGGCGAACGAGCCGCTCAATATAATGAAAAATAATATAAAAAGCAAAAAAGGAATAATACCTAGTAAATAATATGTAAAGACGGGAGCTACACGAGTCAATGACATGAGCCACATTTTGGCCACCCCTGTACTATTATGTTAAAGTTTTTCAACTGTGTGTAAATAACCCAATAATACTAACATAATATTAAAATAAGTAATAACCTATATCATCATAAATATATTTATCAATAAGGTTGGGCTTAAATATTTGGTTATTTTTAAATGTATAGGTATTTTGTACAGTTATAGTTTTTATTTTATCAATATTCTCCTTTAATTTACATAAAGGCATTAAAATATAATATATTATGTCCAATTATACTTTTCAAAATTATATATTTTATATATAATTTATAAAATGTATAAAATAGTATAATATATTATATATATTCAAGAACATTGGCTTCTTCTTGATATCATTTTATACCAGTGTTCTATAAAAATAAAAATTAAATGGCAGATAAAGCAGCAAATGAAATAATAACATATGATTTTGCCACACGTACATGCATTCAGAAATTTATATGACATAAAACAAAGTGTTATTTATGACAAAAAAAAATTGCAAACCATAGATATCTCCCATCTCAAAACAACAAAAGGTAATTTGAAAATTTGAAACACACTAATACATTTATTTTAAATTTAAATGGGTTTCTGCGCAATGATTAATGTATCTGACCAGTGGCGTGCAGTCAGGACAAGTGAGGTATGTGCCGCATTATCGTTTGAAAAGAAAGAAAATAAATAAATCAAATTTATAATGTCAATTAACATTAATCAAGTTATAATATACTCAATTATCGGTATTATATTATATCATAGACGGTCCTACAGATGCAGCCTCTGCTGAACCTGACATTTCAACCACCACTTTATTTTATTGGTTGAAATCATATAATTATTCATAACTCATAAGGTAGATATTTTATAATTTATATCTTTGTTATTTCACGATCTATTGTTCTGATCATGAACTTAGTTGTTAGTTGCAGTGTTGGGTAGTAAAGTAACAAAAATAACAAATTACTGCAACGAAATTACTATTGCAGTATAGCCAGTAACGCTGTAGTAATTTCATAATATATTTTTTTTAAATTAACGCAATTGTAACGAAATTTCTTTTAAAAGTAATTTCTATGGAGTAACGTGTTCTTTTCCACGTTATTAAAATATGTTATGAAGTAGAGTGCATGACATAACTAATGGTTAGGAATTAGGATATTCGAGAAAAATTTGAAATCTATAAAATGTATTTATTATTCTGAAAGTTTTAGATACTATTGATGAATATTATAAAAGATGCAGGAATTATACGCATTTTATTATTACATTAATTCATTATTATCAATATAGTGTACCTATATAATCAATGTCTTACATATATACCTATCAGGTACTTATTATATTCGTTATGGACTGAATTTGTCGTTAAATTTTGAAAAGTAACGTCATAAAAATAATGTTGGGTAACGGGGGTCTGGTACGAAACATCGACAATCAATATAACGATGAGTTAAAATGTCGCCGCTCGAAACATAGACAAGTACAAAATGTCAACGGGTTATTAAATCGACGAGTTCAAAATGTCGACATGTCAATATATCAACAAGTACAAATTATTCAAAAAGAAAGATTTAATTTTATAGTTTAACGTTGAGATCATAAACTAAGAAGATCTTCTTAGTTTGTATGCACAGAATATAACGATAAAGTAAATAGTAACGAGAGGATAGAATCCAAAACGTGATACGTTCCAGTTATAGAGTTTTTAAGAGGGAATTGCTAACATATGACATTATAATTTTATTTCATTTATATCCTATAATATTTTTTTTATTTACATAAATCATATATTTATTTTGATTTAATTTGTTGACATATTGACTTATTGTGATACATTTTATTTATAGTTTATATTTTATATCCTATACTATTTTATTTTATTTATTTTATTTATATCCTATAATATTTTTATTTTATTTACATAATTTATATATTTATTTTAATGTAATTTGACGACAATTTGTACAGGTTGATATAATGACCCGTCGACATTTTATACTTGTCGATGTTTCGACCGTCGACATTTTAACTTGCAGTCGATATATATGTATATTGTATATATTGACTGTCGACGTTTCGACCGGCTCCTGGGTACACGAATGTAATTTAAATAAAAAAATATTTATTGTAATAAGTAACGTAATTGAGTTTCTTATCGAAAATAATTTACCCAACACTGGATAGTTGTCAGCTCGTAGTTCTGATAATCAAGCCAGGATTAAGGGGAGGAAGCCCCTAGGCTTTGGTAGGTTAGGTCACATCTAAAATTACCTATCATATGAAGAAAAACCAAGTTCGTAGGAAAGAAAATTACTAGTTTACTAGTTTCAACAATTATATATAATGGTCTAAAGTAAATTATGGTTCATTGATACTCAGTAAATCTAACTTCGTACATATTCCCGCTACCCCTAACATTTAGAACTTAGCCATCTAGGTATGCTGCACCTGAAGTAAAATCCTGGGACCGCCTGTGTATTATATTAAAAATTAGAAATTTAAATAGAAATCCAATATTATGTTAACAGAACGCTTGGGATTTAAATTACTCGGCTTATATCATTATACTGGACGCAAGCAACAAGGCCAGGTACGATAGGGTAGGGTGACCATGGTTTTACACAACGATTGGGAGTGCTACATTGGGAAATTATAAATACTTTTAGAAACGGATTATTTGATACCAAACGTTGTTTTTAAAAGTACAAATACGCAGTATAATAATGTTATTGTTGTAGAACGGGTTTTCTTTTTTGACACCTACTTCGATTAATCAAATACCACTGCACGCCACTGCGACTGACATAATATTAAAAACATACACATTCAAAAAGTGTACTTGAGCAAAAATTTCTTAACCATCAAGCATATTTTCATACAATACAGAGCAAACACAATACAAAATAAAATAAATCCTTTTAAAAGCTTCAAACATTTTTCATCTTCTTACAAAAGAAAAAACCGTAAAAATTTAATTAAAATTATCTAGTTTTAAGTGTACATAAAAAGTGGTATCATTTTTTGCAACAGATTTTAAGTGTTGTTTATTTTCATTTTATCATTTTAGCAACAATTTAAATAAAATAATATGCTTTTAATGATGGAATAAAGTATGAATAAATTGGAAGTAAATTTGATTTTTGAAATGAGATATTTGTGCTTAAATTTAATTAACCACAAACTGCAAAAACACAACCACTTTTTCCATTGTACATACAAACACGACTTATATTAAATAGTAAATATTCTTATTTCACGTTTACTTAGAATAAATTGTACCTTCAACGTTTATGTTATTTACGGTGCTAGTCTCTCGAAATTTATTTTCATCTAACTCTTCTGTTGAAGGTTCAATATCAACTTCTTCATTTTTCCTAAAAAAGAATATTTAGTAATAAGATAATATTAAATTCAATTTTTAGTCATTCAATAGTAATCGATGATTGAGCCTAAAGTACATAATATTATATTATTTAACAATATTTAAGTATTCTAATCATCACTTAACAATTATAATGTGCTCTGTTTAAAAATATTTTAATTTAAGTAAATTTAATAATTTATAAGCTATACAAAAAGAAGAAAAATACAATAAAATTAGATTAAATACAAATTATTTGTTTTACCTACCTAATATTATTTTATTGACTATTTATAAATAATAATTTTAATTAGAAAGATTTCAAATATTGATATAAAAATTGTTCAGTTATAAGGTAAGTTAATGTTCAGATAATAATAATTATGGCAATTTGGATTTATCAAGAGATGTTGCAAATTATTTTTAATATAATAATGAACATAATATAGGTTTAGGTTGTTTAATATGTAGTTTAAACAGATTAAAATCAATCATAATAAAAAAAAAACATTACGAAAATGGACATATTTTTTTAATAACATTATACAAAGAAGAAGCAGTTTTTTAATTTATTTAAATAAACAAAATTTTTGATTTTCAACTTTTGTATTTTCCTATATCATCATAACCAATTTTATTGAAAATGAATACAAATTAATACATAATATGACATTGTATCAATTATTATAACATAACTCACTCAGAAATACAATATATTCAGAGATTAAGTTTGAAAATATTTTTCAAATTAATTGTGATAACAATAGGTATAATAAACCTAAATATACCAATGTACAAGTTTATCTTTTTGTTCAATATTACTAACAATTATAAATAAAAATATCAATGAATTTAAAAAGTCGAAGAAAACCCTTAGAAGCATACCTATATGTAATATGCACAACCATGTTAGGTAAAATTTTTTAGATTTTAATAACTATTTTTTTATCTGAAAGAAGAAAACTTCCTACAGACCGCACCGAACTTCGATTGTTTCAATTAATTGTGTAACATAATTTATAAAAAACGCTTAAAATTGCAATGTATTATTTTATTTTTTTTTTTTTTTGACAAATTATAAAGTTTGAGATAAAATTAATGAAAAACGGAGTTCGATGCGGCCTGTAGAATGTTACCGTCTATTAGTTAAAAAATTTTTTCAAATTTAGTTGATTCTATAAAACAGAATCATTATTCCCGTAGAGAGTATTTTTATGTACAAAATTATATTGGCACCGGGCGCCTTAATTAGTAGATATATTTTAAGGAGATTGGTTTTTAATACCTAGGTATTATTGTATTAAACGAATTAATTGCATTAAGAACAATAAGACCATTTTTTCTATAATAAATAATTTTTGGGTACTTACTCAGGGTTAGACGTTTTAATGAAATCATTGAACAGTGAAAAATTGTCATTTATTTTGTATAATACATTATTAAATCTGTAATCACTTTCAAAAGTATCTTCTACTGTTAAGAATTTGTTTATTTTGCCCTTTTGTACCCAATAGCGTTCATGATTTTGAATTATTTCCACTCTCAATATACCATTTTTGGGCCAAATATCTATGACATGGTCCAAACAATCAACTGGTTGTGCCAACTTTATGTGAAAATTAATGAATGCATACAAGGCTAATATTGCCTAAAACCAAAAAACACAAATATTACAACACCGGGTAGTTCTAAACACTGACGTTTGGTAGGTAGATATAATGTGAAAACTTACCTCAAATAGAATCACAAATTCTATAACTCTCCTCACATTTCTTGGAAAAAATTCCATGTATTTTGTTGAGAATCTAAAGTACATACTGTCTCGTATATTGAACTGGAAGTTATTATTGGCAGACATGATTAAATTGTCCCTCTAACTTAGGAACAAACCAAACTGAGCATGAAACCTTGACGAAGGCTACACCGCCTACCGAAGCGACTAAACCAAATTGTTTGCTTGTAACGGGTACGCTGGAAACAAGACATCGCACAAGTCACGGGCAATCAAATTTTTTAAGACCGTTTTACACACTCAATGATAATAATATGTGGATTACTAATCGTACGTACTCACCCTAGGTCCTAGACAGACGGCTGTGACCCAAACGCGATGGAGATCAGTTATGTAATTATGGCGTGTGTTGGAAAAGAGGACTTGCGAATTGTGTCAAACTCAAGAAATTTTAATAATTTAACTGCGATCTAAAACTGCGGTCCGTCGGGACGCTAGGCGCCAGTGAGGAAACAAGAACACACACTACACGACGACGACTACGAAGACGACGGCAACGACGACGACGACGACGACCGAAATGATAGTTTGGAACTGCGCAATCGCACAGGTGGTCGTTTGCTGCAGGGTGGATATTTAGAATATAGGTCGCAGGTTACAATATTATTGATATTATTTATGTCGTATTTTATAATTAACACTAAATGTGAATATGAAAAATATAATATAATATCAATATATCATTGATTATTTAATATAAGAACCTAGGCAAGTACTATTAAAATACAAGTGTGACGATTATGTAATGCGCAGCCGTGGCGTGGGCGACATCGCCTCGCGTCATACTGTGGAGTTCCCATGACAATACACTTACATTTTCATTTTACCGATCAATACCTACCGAATCAGAAAGCGATTCGTGTGTCATACTGTCGTTCATGCAGTCTATCAATATAATATGAAATATGAAATAAGCACAGCACCTTAGATGAAGTGTTCCCAGAAAATTCAATTATCGATCACAAGAAAAGCGAGTTAGTATAGTTACCATTACTATTTCCGACACATTTTATCAGTGGCAGCGTGACGCCAAAACCAGTGGCCAGTGTCTAAGTGTTACGACCGCAACAAGTATTTTGAGTTGTTGTGGTTTCTAAGAGAAAAAATTTCATACAGTACGTCTCTCACAAAATTTTTAATTTATTTTTGGAACAGAATAACGATAGCGCAATCAGAATATTATGTGGGTCACTGGTCGGAGTTGGTCTTCGAAGTTATAGCCTTCTGAAGATTGCCAATTTGGCAAATATTACGCGCTTTAGCATTGTTACCGGAACAAAATAATATGCAGGCACCACTATTTTAGAAATCTCCCTATAGTTTTCAAAAGCTACGGGAAATACAACGTAAAAATTAAAGAAAAACAGGAATTTTTACGCAAAATCGATTTTGGTTTTTGGTGTAACTTTGAAACAAATCAACGTATATACATGAAATATTCACTGGTCGTTTATATTTGCATTTTCTATACATGATAAAATTTTCAAAATATTGTGATTTGTTTTGAATATTTTACGGACATTTACAGTTTCCAATTTTTTTAGTTTTTTTTTCTTTGAATGTCAATAAAATATTATTTTAAAAATATTAAAAATCCTTAGTCACAGTTTTTATTTATAAGCATTTATGTTCAAATGTTGACAAAATACGGAAAAATTACGAAAATAAGCAAATTATTTTAAGTTGAGAATCCATAAACATTTTTCTTTTTAAATCTAAGATTTTAAAATATAATACAAGGTTGTTTATAAGTTTGTCTACCTTTATAAAAAAAAAAATGTCTACAAGAAAATCAAATTAAATTTTTATGAATGTTTTAAATTCATATTCTTACAACATTTGATATTCACTCGATTTATCATGTAACGATTTCCTTATTATATTGTAATTAAAAAACGAATGATTGTAGATACATGATAATTTTACTGAATGTTTATATTTTCATTTTTTATGCACCATAAAATGTTGAATATATTTTGACTCTTTTTGAGCTGTTAACAGGTATTGTCAGTTTTTAATTTTTTTGTTTTTTTTTTCTACAATTGTTAATAAAATTGTCTTTGTTGGGTAAAAAAGCGTGAAAATTTAATGCAAGGCGCCTGATAATATATTGTTACAATAGCAGTTGAAAAATATTAAAAATACATAGGCACAATTTTTTTTTAAAGTATTTAAAATTCGATTTTTGACAATATTCATCAAATTTAAAATTTAATAACTATTTTGTAGTTAAAAGTTTATAAAATGTTCAACTTTTATATTTAAGAATTGAAAATTTAAAACAAGGTTCCACGTAAATAGGTTATATATAAATTACTTTATTCACAACAATGTCAACAAATATATTTAATAATATAATAGGCTGACTGACTGTTTTCGCTCAGAATCGTTTTTCTTATACAATGATATTATAGCATTGAATTCAAATTTAAAACCATCCATTACAGTGACCCACTTGTAACCTACTGTACAGCAGAGTGACATTCACTTACCCACCTTTTTTTAAAACGAACTTTTGATGCTTTTTGATTACGAAATACGAATATGCAAAAATAAATATATGGAAACAGGCGTAGCTACATAGTTACAAATTACAGACATTCAAAGTTTGCGACAAACGTAAATCAAGCCCAACGAAGGGAAAACATTGTTAATTATTGTGCGCATTACATTCAGGTATAATTTTCTATGTAGTGAATTGCGATCAGTAGCCAGCAGAGACTATTAATTATAATTTATAAGCTATATTATTTGTATGACAGCCACTTAACGTCATTATTCAGAGGGTACCACGAGGGAGCGACTATCGCTCTCTGAGAAAAAATGTTTTTTTTTTGGTTTGGTTACAATATATAATTTAATAAAACATTCAAAAGTTGAATTTAAAATATATTGGCATATAAATATATAATATATTTGGGTGGGTATATTATTTTCTTTTTATTCAAAATATATTCAATCTGTTTACAAAATAAAAATAATAGGTAATAACGATAACAGAGAAAAAATTATATACCTTTGTATTATAGCTGTATAGGTTAAGTGTATAATATACTAAGTTATGGAAAAAATATAGTTTAGCACCCTGAGTATTTTTCAATTTTTTTTTTTAGGGAAACTTATATGTACTACGACGAGTTAAGAACGGTATTGCGAAAATGAATTAAATTAATTGAAGACGAAGTTCACGATTTTCGGTGTTTTATGTAACGTAAAAAGCGGAATATTTTATCACGCGTTTGGAACTTTTCTGTCTTACAAAACTCCCTTTTTAAATTTTGTTTTTTTGTTTATCGTACCTATATGCAGTGAAACATGCTAAAAACGACGAGGAAGTCATAGTTATAGGTAATTGAAATATATGGTATTGTCAATATTGTCATAATATACCTACCTACACCCGACGAGGTCACTTGCTTGGACAATTAAAATCGAAAACATCCCTTGACTTGTTATTTAAAACCATTATGGATATAAATTATTTTTACGCCATAATTTTTAAAACGTTGATTTAGTCAGGTTTCAAAAAAAAAAAAATCGAAAATTCGTTATAAGTGTGGTAAACTTTAAGCGTTGTGTGTGTGTGTGTAGTACAACACCGAAAATCGTGAACTTCGTAAGGCTATACCGTAAAAACTTATGATTTCTGGAATTAAATTTTTGTATTATCATTCTTTGTTTGTAATACATATAAGTTTTCGAAAAAAATTGAAAAATGCGTGTGGGTGCTAAACAAGATTTACACCAAATACAATTATATAATATAATATACTACCCAGGTATTTATAGTAGCTATATAGTAATATATAATGAAGTAGGGGAAGGCGGGGCAGTACCGTATGGTTAAGCTTCCATGGTTTATAAATCATGTAATTTTTAACATAATGCAATTTTTTTAAACTAATATACATAGAAAAACTTACGGTCTATAACTTTTATTTGAAACTTTTTTTAAGTTTTTTATCTAAAAATATGTGTAATTTGTGTTTTACTTTTTTTTGGAAATATACGAATTTACCAAAAACCTGGGGTATACCGTATGAACTCGGGGCATAACAGGACATGGATTATATATCATATAATTTTTGACGAAATTAAATTTTTTAAGCTGGTATACATTGAAAAAAATTAAGGTCTTTAACTTTTATTTGAAACTTTTTTACGTTTTATTTTTTTTAAACGTGTTTAAATTGTGTTTTACTTTTTTTTTTTAAAAAAATACGAATTTACCCACACCTGGGGTAAAACCGTATGTAATCCTGTGGTATAATCATACGATTTTGCCCCAACACGACTTTTAAAATAAATCGAGCTTTATAATAATTTTTAAGTAAATAAATTAATGTATCCAAACTAGAAATGCAAATTACACTTAATAAGGTATTGAATAATAATAAAAACATATCTGTACAATTTTTTTTAATACTATTTTTTATTTGTTAAATATTTGAAAATAAAAAAATTGATTAAAAACACTTAAAATATTTATTTTTTCCAATATGTGATGTCTAAACACATGAATTATCATATTCAATAAATAAACAAACAAAAAGCTTCAAATTAGTGTGTTCAGTTTTCCTTTATGATATCAATTATTAATAAAATCTCGATTATACGGTTTTGCTCCAAATACGGTAATACCCCGCTTTCCCCTATTATCATAGCTAATTTTAAACGGCTGTAACATTAAAACTACTGTGTTTTATACTTTTATAAATGTTAATAGAATAGGTAGGCACTTACCTTTAAACTTGATACTAGGTCAATAAATTCGCTGTACCTTATATTAAAACTAACAAGTATAGGTAACAACACGACCTATTGCCATATTGGTTCTGCTGAATGCAAATTTCCATGTTGTCCGTCTGCGGCTATTATACTATGCTGGTGTGACATTTTCAATAAAATTGATATACTAGTAATGATAGTAATAATATTATGTACCTACATGTTTTTTTTTCTCATGAGTTATAAACAGAGACATACAGTACACTTATTAATGAAAAATGTACTTGGCAGCAGAGGTGGCAAAATGATTTTGTTAGGGGGAGAGGGTGGATGTAGCTAATTTTTTAACATAGGTACACCATTTGATCATTAAAAATATCACTTTTGGTTATACCTACTATCAATTTTTCAAATTCTGGTAAATACAAACCTTATTAATATTAATATTGATATAGTACCTCAACTTAATTATTATTATTTATTTGTATATTGACTAATATCTTATTACTTTACACTTACAAGTTACAACGTAAAAAATTGTCAAATTATTAGGTACCAAATATTATATTATACGACAACACGGAACAAACAATAATAATTGTAGAAGTTAGTATTGCCCCTTGAAAATACTCGAATGCCTTATTTGTATATTACAATCCTTGAGCGAATTCATTACCTTTTTGGGGGGCATACATGTGTCGCAATTTTTGATACCAGTTGTCCAGTATAATAAAAATTGTCATATTGTATAGTATTTGATTTTGAAAAAAACGTAGAATATTTGTTTAGTGTTTCCGAATGTGTACGTTATGGTCCGATTTAAATAAGTCACATATTTTATATTTCTAATTTATTAGAGTTCATCAAAATAAATCATTAGTAGTAGACTTTTATATTTTTATACATATCATGAAAATGACACAATTCATAATGATGTTGGTATATAATTGTTTCGATCTATACAAAAAAATTGCTGATGTAAGTAAATAACAGATGAATAAAAAAAAAAATTGCATTCTTCAACAGTAAAAAATTCCCGCAAATAAAATAATAAAATAAAAAACCGACCTTTATCTGGTTTACCGGGCGTTTTGTATAGGCAATATAAGTACATTCCGGATGTTATGGCTTGGCGGTGTTTTTGTACAAGTATTTCAAATTGTATGCGATTCAAATATTTATGTTTTGAACAAGTTGTTTCTCAACACTAAACCAATTTTTAAAGTCGATAATAAATTCGAAATTTGAATGTTAAAATGCTGATCTGTATCGCTCCCACACGCACAACACTATAACCAATCATGCAATCCGAATAGCTTATAAAAATACTTTATTGGGTGTTTAATTATTTTGTTGATTACCTATCAGCCGTCGGTAGTTTGTGTTATGTAACGTTTATGTCAAGCAATCAGAATGTTTCATTTGACTGTCGCTAATAATAAAGAGAATGCCACTGGGTGGGAGTACATTAGCACTGCAGTTTATTATAGACACTGGAAAAGAAACATAATTATAATATGTTATGTAAAATATCAAAACTACATACTTTAAAAACACCAAGTACCACGAATAATATTTTTAAATCAAAACAGAATAACCAAAACCGTTATTCTTCGTTATAATGCTGAGAGAGCGAGACAGCTGTAGAGAGCGCCGAGGTCATTGATATGGGACAAAACAAAATGCAAAATGTAAAAATAATTTATGCACACACACACACATACACGTCCGTCGATTTCTAAAATATAAAATCGCTGATTGAATCATGTTCTCTAGTTTCAAAAAAAAAATAATATTATCGATTGTGAACGTGATCGGCAAAATGATTCATATATATAATTTACCTCGATCAACCCGGGTTAGGTTCCTTGTGTGTTTTTCTACGATTAAAATAAAAGTTTAGGTATCAGAAACTGAAAAAATCTAAATTAATTTTTTTTTTTTAAAGTTTCATGTTCAAATTTTGATGACATTGGATATTCACCCGTAAATAAACGACTTCTCATAGAACGATGTTTTAATTTTGCTGTAGGTTATTTAATAATGAATAACCATTGATACTTGGAATTCACACCAGATATTTATTTTATAAATGCACCTTAAGTAAATAAGAATAATATAATTTTATTTATAATGACAGTTTTACACTTTTATGTACCTACGTCTTGCGTTTTAAAAACATTTTGAATCTTTTTGAGTTATTTATTATGGATATTTTATTAGGTTTAGTTTCAAAGTTGTAGAAAAAATATGAAAAAAGCAGGTAAGTGGATGTCGCTCTTCTGTACAGTAGTTTACAAGTGGGTGATTGTATAATGGGTTTTATTAGACTTGAATTCAATGATAAAATATCATTTTATAAGAAAACCGATTCTGAGCGGAGACGGTTTGTCAGCCTAGATATTTTATATAGTTATAATTTATTTTATCATGTAAGTTGAATTAATATTATAATATTATAATTTTTTATTCGTTTCTATGGTAATAAACAAAGCGTTAGAAATTAAAATCCCATTTTTAGCGTTTTTTCGTAATTTTTCGGTGATTTTTCCCTTGGCATTTAATAATTATTAAGAAAATCGGAAAATGACCTGTTTAAAGTATCATCTTGATCCAATATGCTAAAAGATAAGGTACTATATATTGAAATCGAAGCACTTCTTCTGGTAGAAATTTTGTATACAGGATATAAAAAGAAAAAAAAAATAAATAAAGAAATAAACACCATTGTAAATCCAATAGCTTCCTCACTCCGCTCAGAATCTAAAATTACATTTACTTTAGGGGGGAATTGGCATAGTTTTGGGGGGTTATAAGTCCCCCTTAACCCCAAGTGCCTTCTCCCCCTATGTATCAGTCCATAAATATCTACCAACGATACCTACCTAGTACCTATTTAAGAAAACTACACTAAACTAGATGATAAAGAAAAGCTAATCGCTTGTGTCCGTAGCTATAAAAGTAAAATAAAAAAAAGGTGGGTAAGTGGATGTCGCTCTGCTGTACAGTAGGTTAGAAGTGGGTCACTGTATAATGGACAGTATTAAATTTGAATTCAATGATATAATATCACTGTATAAGAAAAGAGATTTTGAGCGGAGACGGTATATCAGTCTATGTATTAGACATATATATACTTATCTATGAGATAATAAAAAAAAATTGACCTATAATAGGTACCAATAATAAAT
>NC_042493.1:100658715-100660109 GCF_005508785.2 Acyrthosiphon pisum
TAGTCTAAAATAGGTATAATATCATTCGTATTTCGTAAGCATTTTATGTTTTTGTACTTTGTAAATATTCGTAAATAAAATTGTAGAATATACCTAATTGTTTATTTATTATGTGAAAACTAAAACCTCCATTTTTAATTAATGTAGAACACAATAATACAATATATGTTAGCTACATATACTTCACAAGGAATAAATTAATAACATAAAGAAATCAATAAAAAACACGGTTTTTGAATTACCATAAAGTTTTCAATTATTTCGTAAATAAACACTGTAATAATTTAAAATCATTATTATCGTTAAAATATTCGATTAAATAGATCTAAGTAGATATTATTACAATGTATATACAATAGTCAATAATACATATTTGTCATAATATGTGTGTGACAAAAAGTATATGAATAATTATTACTTAAGTATAGTTAATAATAATACAATAATAAAAAAGTTTATCATAATGGTATACATATAAAAATTAAAGCATAATAACATTATACCAACACACTGGGGGGGAGGGGTCTAGGAGGGGCTCAGAGCTGTAGCTAGGGCTTAGCGAGATTGGCCCAGGCCAGGGGCGCAACGAAAAAGGGGCGCGAAGTCCAGGATAAAATTTTCCATATATATGTATATGGTATTGTTGGTATTCGTAATAATTTACATTTTACCAGAATATGCACAAAATAGTTTTACTACTACAATAAATACACTATAGTGACTATATACTATTTTATAGTATAGGTATTGTGTTTGTGTATTATACAAATATTACAATTATTATTTACAAGTGTTTAAGAATAATATCTCGTTATAATATTACGTAATATTACGCCAGGTACCCGAGTGATATTTTAGGAACAGTTAATAGGCGATAATATTGTGTTTTTATTTGTATTGATAGTTGTTTATAGTTTATAATGCTGCTTTTACCACCATCTCAGCACGCACGTCGATTATCAACATAGTAGTTTTGAAAATCGATTATTATTATTATTATTAAATATTAGTTGCATGTAAGAGCTAAAATTAGGATTCTAAATTTATTATATTTTAAAGACTCCCGTCAAACGTCATATTTATAGGTAGGTAGATACTCCTATTTCAATATTTAGTCACTTTATATTAGTCCGTGAAAGGAAAAACTTCTACAACAGTTCTACGGTGAGTTCCTAATTATTATTAATTATAATTATACAAAATTAAATTAATTTACTTAATTGTAGTTCATAATATATTAACATATGTATTAAGTTGTAACCTAGGTTTATACAAAATAATTATTTATAAGAATGTAAATACTAAATATCTAGTATACAAGAAGTTGCTATTAACATTCGTTGGTTTTTATCGATCAAATTTTAATTTAAAGAGCCTCGCTACGGTCATTATTT
>NC_042493.1:100661360-100669808 GCF_005508785.2 Acyrthosiphon pisum
TTCAAACGATTTTTTTAAAATTATATTTAGATGTTACCCATCCTTTTGTTATCTGTTTTACATACGAGTTAAATAGCAAATATTCGTTCACTAGTTATAATAGTGTGCAGTGAGTTTTGATATTAGAGGGTATTGACCTATTATTAAACTTTAAGTTAAGAACATTATCTGTGCTTAAGCTTCAGCTTTTATTCCATATTTTAATTTTCAAGCGGGATAACAACTGCAACGTGTGAAAGAAGTTTTAATAAACTAATAAATAATATATATGATATAATAAATATTATAAGGTTATAATAATTTTGGCAATGTTTACTATTTTTTTTTATCAATATCATAATTATTACTAATAAAAATAAAATAAGGAATGCATAAGTCTTTTATATGTGTGTGCGTGTGGGGGGGGGGGGGAGGAATTTACAAGGTCGGAAATATGATAAATGGCCAGGAGCGCTAATGAACAATGCTACGGCTCTGAGGAGGGCTTCTGGGCCTGACATAATCATCGTCTTAAAGGATTTATATATTATATTAATCAATAATTACTAATTACTTAGGTATTGACTTGTTGTGTATTTTATTTATAATTTTAAAAATAAATTGAGTATAAAAAACAATACCACAAAAATTGAATTTATAATTTAAGTTAAGGGAACAACCATAACCATAACCTAACTTAACCCCACAAAAAAATTGCTCTGGTCCCTAAAATTTCTAAGTAGGGATTTCCCAACACAGAATATTTTATTTAAAAAGTGTGTGTAGAAATAATTTTTTTTTAAAAATTGGTTTTGAAATTAAATTTTTTTTACGATTATCGTATTTATATCGTTTTTTTCAAGAAGTGTATTAAGTAATATTTAATATTAACAATAAAGATAATATATTATATATTATAACATTAGGTACCAATACCTATTATTATACTCAAGTTATATAAAATAATTATTGTTCAACCTTCGCGGTCGTACCTACTTAAAAATAAATATAATAGCAACCTAATAGGTATGTAGGTTATCTATTTTATTTTAGTGATAATAACTGCAAGGGAAAAATACATTAATACTATTATTACTGAACTAATGTTACATAATAATTTATAACTAGGTATATATTATTTATTATTTTAGGTATGAAGTACATCCAATTAATGTAAATGTATAAAATAGAGTAAACATTTTTTTCTTCTGAAGATCAATCTTGAACTTCATTATTTACCTTGGTTTCCGATGATCGACGAGATTGAGATTTAAATTTAAGCCTCTGGGCAATTGTCCTGTCCTCGCCGATCCAAGTGTTTTTAAAATATTCCGAAGCATGAAGTTTAGTCTTATGTTTCAAAACCATCTGGACATAATCGTTCGATTTAAACACCATGCGAATGGGACGATACAGCCCGCGATAGTTACCTAACCGTTTAATTTTCGGGAAGTCATGTTTATATTTCAAAACCTTCAGTAAATTAACAACGATAGCACGCAACATCTCCGGTGTCTCATCTTCCGAATCGGGAACATGGAAAGCTAGTACATTCTTAGACCTTTCAAACCGCTCTTGAACCTCCGCTGCAACGTCATAAAAGCTGTCGTCCAGTTTTCGGCCCAACGATTCGCGAATACCACCGATTGAATCTCTTAGCATCGTAATTTCACCAGCCATAGCATCTCTCTCGTTTTTAACTTTGACCAATTCAGCGTTTAATTTATGTATCATATCGTTAGATATCCCGTATGCGAGACTCAACGAAGATACGTTTATTTGGAGATCTCGTATGATCTTACTCTGATCAGTAAAATTGTCCCGAGTATTAGTGGGCTCCGAAAATAACGAGGTACTCGTTAAATTATTGTAAGTATGCTCACCGCGGTTGGTCTGGATGTTACTGTTCTTCCTCTCCAGAGAAGACGTTCCCATTTTAACTCTGTATTGATCCATGTCTGCTGCAGGTGTCTGTAGTGGCTTGCATGCGTTCATGTATTATAGCCTTGGAACATGTAGGTATCAACCACGACGACGCAACAACAGTGAAATATTCTCCAGCTATGTATTTAAATTATAAATACCTATTTATATATATATTACACTAGAGTTGTCGGTTTTCACGCGGCGAATCGAATTAAATAATATTTCATGAATACTCAAGGCTGTTCTTAAAAAATACAAAAAATAATGTCCATTAAGCGGTAGCGAAACAGCTGCACATGCACGGTGCACGAACGACTACAATACACTAACTAAGACTCGAGAATTTTCGATTTGTACATATTGTTTCCATTGTCTGCCAGACGAGACTAAACAGCCAATAATTTAATGTTAATGTCTTTTTATTTAGGAATGCTTTTAATCGACACAGGATGACCAAAAATGTGATAAATATTAAGGAAACGCCCTACCCATATAGGTAGGTAGGTAGGTATAGTGTAGGTATACTATAACGGCAGAACTGCAGACAGTTGTTTATAATACACATAAACATTTGTGATTACTGATTAGTATTGTAGGTACCTGGTACCTACTGTAATATATATATATTTTTTCCATTAAACATGACAATGTAGAAATATTTTTAAAACGTGAAGAAAAAAACACTTGTTCATTTGAATTGAGTGCATTATAAAAGTTACATAAAATATAGGTAAATAATTGTCTGTCTTATACATATTCCAAACTAGGTCGTAGATTTAAGTAATTATTAGGTTATAATATCTACATAACTGGCTGTCCCTTTCTGCCAAAAATGAGTTTTTATTAAAAAATATATTTGTTAAAAAATGTATAATGTATATTATGCAATATATGTCTACAATTTTTAAAAGTAATATGTAAACAATACGGCAACCCAATAAATAAATAAAAAAAAATAATTCTTTTTTTAAGAGCTGAAAACTAAGCTCATGTATGAACTGTGATCTGTCCTTAAGTTCATATTTTTACAACATTGGATATTTACTCAATTTCTCATGTAGCGATTTTGTTACTTTGTTGTAATTCAAAAACAAACAACTGTAGATACTTACATGAAAATTTCACTGAATATTTATATTTTCATTTTCTTTACTTGCACCATAACATTATGAAAATATTTTGAATCTTTTTGAGCTGTTTACAGGTATTGTCCGTTTTCAATTTTTTTGGTTTTTTTTTCTACAATTGTCAATAAAATATTATTTATAGGTATAAATACGTTAAAATTTAATACAAGGCTCCTGATATAATGTTACAAATATTTAGGTTAAAAATATTAAAAATACATATTCACAATTTTTTTTATAAGCATTTAAAGTTCGAATTTTGACAAAATGTATCAAATTTAAAATTTAAAATTAAATAATTATTTTGTAGGTACCTAGTTAAAAGTTTATAAAATGTTCAACTTTTATATTTAAGAATTGAAAATATAAAACAAGGTTCCACGTAAATAGGTTATATATAAATTACTTTATTCACATTAATGTCAACAAATATACTTGCGGTAATATCATAGGCTGACTGACTGTCTTCGGCCTTTGCTCAGAATCGTATTTCGTATACAAAAATATTAAATCATTGAATTCAAATTTAATTACCGTCCATTACAGTAACCCACTTGTAACCTACTTTACAGCAGAGTGACATCCACTTACCCATCTTTTTTTAAAACGAAATTTTGATGCTTATTGATTACGAAATACGAATGTGCAAAAATAAATATATGGAAACATAGTTATAAATATTAGGTTTGACTTAAATAGGTTATATATACATTAAATACTTTATTGATATACTTAATATCATCAATTAATATACTTAGTAATACCTATTTTAGGCTGACTGACCGCTTTCGCTCAAAATCGTTTTTCTTATACAATGATATTAAATCATTGAATTCAAATTTAATACCATCCATTACTTATAACCTACTGTATAGCAGAGCGACACTCACTTTCCCACCTTTTTTAAATTTTAATTGAACTATAAGAGAACTTTGAATTATAATTCAAAGTTCAATTTTTTACAATATTGGATATTCACTTGATAGTTGATTTATTATTTTCTCATATTATATTGTCAATCAAAAACGAATAATAGAAGATAATGAATATAGCAATTGAGATTTGCACTATATATATTTTATTTTATCGATTTCCATACGTCTTGATAAAATGTTATCTTATGTATTTAAAATACATAAGCAAGATTTTTTTTATAAGCATTTAATGTTTAATTTGATGTTCAAACCCCCCCCCCCCCCTATGGGCCGAAAAAATCGTGTTTTTCATTTTTGATCTATTACCTATATGTCATATTTTCTAATCTTATTTGTAATAAATAATAATGCATAACATAATAGTACAATAGCCAATACTATAATAATATAATATAGTGTTGTCTTCACGTTTGCTGTTTATTGACATTCGTAATCGTTGCCGTTAACGATAAAATATAATGACAATAAATGTATGGATATAAGTATACTGTATAATAGATCATACACGTCGCACAATAATATTTTATTCGACCGCAATTAGTAGAACACGAGATGTCGAGATTACACGATAATGGATTTCGGGTATTTTAAAAGTTGTTTATAATCATAGTTCATACACAACGATTGTTAGCTCACAGTGAGACGTTAGTTATAGTGTTATACAAACAAACAAACACGCTGTTAGAAATAACATCAAAATGGATATTCGAAAGTTTTTCAAAAAACCACGGCTAGAAAATGATGAAATAGTAAGTACATTAAAATTAATTATAATTACTATTAATTCGATACTAATAATTCAAATCATTTTTAAAAATTAAATTGAACTACTAGTATAGTATAGAGCCATATAGAGATATGTTTATTTTTCGCGTGTGCTATAGAACATAATATAGTCATCCCGTTCGTGATTTGAAATCTATTGTTAATTGTTGTCGAAATATTTTATATAATACATTTTATTAAATGCATTATTTAAATCTATGAACACAATTTTATTATTCAATTAATCTAAATATTTTTTACATTTTATTTACAGCAAAATAGTTTTAGTAACCAGTCACAACCAACTGAACCAGCGAAAAATGCATCTCCAGAAACTAATTTATCAGTGTCACTTCCAGAGATTGTGCAGCAACATGACATGGGATTATATGTAAATAAACCTAAATATTTGATTTGTATTTTATAGTAGGTATTGTTAAAAAACACATTTAACATAGCCCATAGATACTTACAAAATTAATAATAAATATAAATATGTTATAATACTATTTGCTGATTATTGATGTATCTATGTTATACATTTTTTTAAACCCCCCCCCCCATTCTAAAATCCACGGGCCTGCTATAGTATACTAACCAATTAGACAAATAAGATTTTCAATTAAACGTTTTGACGAGGTTGATGGAGTATGTATACCTATTTACTAAGTTACTCAGTTTAAATAGCCACATATTATTTTTATGACCAAGATTGCTTATGAAATGTTGACGAAATTTCAAACGTATAAATAAATTAAAACAGAGATTTTCGGTCAAAACGAATTTTGTTATATTTTTATTGTTATTTAACAAACATTACCTAGGTAACTATAGACACTTGAATCGTTCCACGTTATTGCCTAAACTTAAATATTATCAGTTTCGTATGATACATAAAATATTGGCACTACAAATTTATAATAGGGAAACAAGTTTTAATAACCCCTCCAAAATTCTAATTTTAAATATAATAGACAATCAGTGGTGTATAAACTTTTTGATGGAGGTATTGTAAAATGTTGTGACAGTCGCGTGACACAAATTATTAATTTAAAAGCAATAATGAAGACATATAATATGAAGTATTAAATAGTAAATAGGTCGCAGTGGTGGTGTTTTGCGGTCCTGCGCGTCTGTGGTTTCCTTTTACGCCGAAACTTTCCATTACCGCCGCTAACACCACCCACTCCTCCTCCTAAAACATAACCACCCGGCAGCATCACACCCCCACTCTTCCTGCAGCAACACCGACTGTCCTTGGAATTGACATCGCATACATAATGGACGGAGCCTCGGATCAATATTTTTGTGAACATGTTAGCTACGAGTATGACCTCTACCCCACGAATTCGGCAGCGACTAGTCACATATTTCTCCCAATACATTCGATCTTAGATCATAATATACAATAATTACTTAAAATACCTAATTAGTTATATCCAATATCATTAAAAATCGTGAAAATTTAAACTTCAGTCGCTCACAACAATATTATTGTGGAATTACACGCCCGATTCTTTTTAATATATATACCTAGATATATGTATATATGTATATATATACAACTTTTTATTTTCTGTCGGACTTTTCGTAAGGTTTTCGTTGTCATGGTAACTTATTAACAAAAACATGTAGGTATATGATTCATAGATTTTCCTAGTAGGGGAAAAATATCGAGTAGGCTCCTAAGTTTTTTTTTCAATTATTACAACAATATTACAACTTTTGAAGATTTAATTGTACTTAATTGTCTAGGTTTTTGACCGAGTAAAAAATATCTATAATATATATTAAATAGCTCAAAAAGAATCAAAATATTTTGAAAATTTTATCTTGTTTAGAAAATACCAGTACAGCGGAACCTTCAAACCAGCATTAAGCACAATTGCATATAGGATCAATACAAATTTCAGTTTTAGACAGGTTTCCGTATACTATAAAAGTATAACTGAATAAATATGAAAATTCTGTCATATTGAGTTAAACATTTAATTTTATAAATTGTATTTTATTTACATACATAATATAATAAAATACCTATATTATCTATACAATTTTCAGAAACATTTTTTATTATAGGTACATACATTTATTATTATAGGTCCTATAATAATACATTTAAATTGTAAATAATTATATAGGTATATACGTATAGTCACCAGTAGGTATGTATAAATCAAGTTGTATAAATTGCAATTACATTTTTCAAAATTCATGTTAAGTCTCGTTTGTTTTTTCTTCTTAAGAGGACGCAAACGGAGAGCGAGACATATAATACAACAGTCGAGAAAATTAAGTATTTTTGCGATCTGCAAGTATGCAACGTTTTTGTACCACCCACAACTCGTAGTTCGGTTGTCGAGAGTGCTCTCTTATTTTGAGAGCTATAGGTACGTATTATTTCCACGACAAAATTGTAGTTTTTGATGACGGTTGAAGCGTTGGAAAGCGACCTTTTTCCGTAAATGGCGGGCAATAAAGTGATAATCCCAAAAGTACTGGGCGTATCCTCTGCACAACCATACACTGATCGATGACTGCAGAGGCCAGATAAAAAATAGTAAATGGGGCTCGTGCGGGAAGGCAATTTCCGTCTTATGTCGTCCGCCACTAAAATAGCTCACTTTCCGCCCTCGTCACACAATATACTATTATGAACCTTCGTCTATGACAACGATAACCAAAGTGTGTTCCGCCGAACAATCTCAAGGGTTCCTCCAGATGTATGTGAATATTAAGACAATTATTTTATATTATACTTGAAAAACAAATTTACATTGATATAAAATATTTATTTTACAGAAATTGTGGTTCCACGAAACACAAAACTTTTTCTAAGGGTGCCGTGGTCATAAATGTTTGGGAACCGCTGGTCTATTATTACGTAAATGACGAGCCGTAATATTTTTAACGTTTGCGCATACTTACGCGATTTGTATACTATATAATATTATATATTATATATTTTATTTGGTACTTACTTCATAAAATATACACATCATAGTAAATAACACCGATTATAAAACAACAATGCCCTAAATAAAATTACCTAAATATCTAAATATTAGTTTTCTATGGACAAAACATTATATTATGTTATTTTGTAATTAGAATTCCTACTATATACAATAAATATCTATTGTTTTAGATTCTGAACGTTTTGATAAATGTATTGATTTTACAATGATGTGTGTTTTTTTAACTTAAATAATGTGTTTTTGGGCTGGATACACGATAAAGTATTTCTGACCAATTATTCGTAAGGCTTTCGTTGTCTAGGTTACCTACTTTTATTGAAAAAAACATAATATATATTTGATTCCTAGATTTTCCGTGTAGAGGAAAAATATTGGTTTTGTGAATGTCATCACCTTTTGGGACAGTAAAAATACCCTTTGATTTTCTACTTCAGCGCCTTTTATGGTACGAAAGTGAATATAGTTAGTATATTGGGTGGTCAAAAGAAAAAAAATTAAGGAAAAACTGAGGTTTTTGAAAAAAATCGATTTTGTATTTTGGTGAACATTTAAAAAAAAATAACCATAAATACTAAATACATGAGATATTCACTGAATGTTTATATTTAAAATTTAAATTTTCATTGATTTAGAAAATCATACAAATTGTTCAATGTACTTATCTATATCGAAGATTTGAGCAGTTAATACAAGATTGCACATAAGTTTTATAACATTCTATAAAAAAAGTATACCGGA
>NC_042493.1:100670703-100675057 GCF_005508785.2 Acyrthosiphon pisum
ATTTTGACAATAACACAATAAATAAACAATTATTAAATTATCGCCATTACCTATCATTTAGTTTGAAATTACACATACAGTGTGTATCTTATGTCATTGTACGCTGGGTTTTTTTTTTAACGATTATGAATCAACGACATAGAATTTCGTTAAAACGAAAAAATACGTGTTTCATTAATTTTTAACAGGCAATTTTTTTATAACAATTTCAAAATTTTCAAACACGCAGGTCTACCAAAACCAAAATCAACTTTATTTTTTCAAATGATATCTACTATATTTTCTGGTAAGGCTTTTTTTTCTGAAAATTTTGATAGTCAAATCATAAATTTTGTTCGCTAGTTTATTAAATATGGTCCTCCAAAGTTTAGTAAAGTATGCATTATTGCATTACCTAATACTTTTAATTGAAATAATTGATATAGATTTAATTTACAAGAACTAAATAATTTTTTCCTAAAACTAACTTTTATAACTTGAAATTTGAACCACAAGTTGCCTATATTGGTAGGTATCGCATGCAAAGTAAGAATTTAGCAGTTACAATTCTTTAAGAATTATTTAATAATCGTGATTTAAAATAAGCTATTTGCAAGATATTTAGATAAATGATCAATCTCAATATACGTTTGTACATAACTTAAGGCCCGTTTTTAAATCATAGTTTAAGCCTCGGTTACGCTTAACTCACTGATTTTACCAGCCGAATTTCTCGGTTTAACCTTAGTTTAACTATTGTAATACGGGACCTATACTTTTAATCTGAGTTGAATACAGGTTTCCATAATCGTTAAAAAAACCCCTCGTACAATGACATAAGATACACCTGTATAATAACTCATATAAATTATTAACAATAATTTCAGAAATTAAGCCCAACTCATAAGCTAGCAAAACACCAACAAATTATAAATGCGCGTTTATGATATTTATTCTATATATAAGAACTATTGTTTTAAATAAATAATAATGAGTTACAATATAGCCAACAAATTGCATTGGTATATTATGAGGAATTTGCAGTTGTTCCGTCTCTGATATTTTGTTTATAAACACGATTCACCATTTTGCGTTTTCAAAATACCTAAAACAACAAAATCATTTTTGCGTTTGCGCATAAAATAATTTGTAATAAAACAACTATTGATTAATTCAATAGTTGTTGGTTTTAATTCATTTTAATTTTTAAAAAAATGTAATTATAATGCTGCACAAACTAACTAGTATATACAGAACGAATTTTAAAAAAAAATCATCAATTTTTAATTGTCAAATAAAAATAAAATAAGCAGGTTTATTTTCTGTTAAAAATATAATAATATGTAGTAGGTATCTGGTATACCAATAAAATATTGTAATTTCTGCAAATATAATATTATCTCATATTATTCAAATATAATAAATATGTAAAATCAAATTCTGGGAAAGTTGTGCGTCTTTATATTATGTTGTCGATTTAAAATTGTAAAAAGAAAAGATAATTTTTCACCTTCTATATTGATGTATGTTACCTGACGAGTTTTATATTCTATGACTAGTATAAATATTTTATATTATAAAATATGGAAATTGAATAAACAAAAACTTAATTACCTCAATACACGGCGCACCCATGGACCTAACATAATGTTGTTGATCGCAGGCTGTAAAGATAAAATGTATACAAATCCAACCTGAAATTTCAGAACCATAGCGAGTTTTGAAGAGAAAATATAGACGATACAATATTGTCATAAGTTCAATTTCGTCATATTAGTTTCCAATAAAGTATAATGAATTTGTATTCGCAATGTTTATCGAAGTGTTAACTGATGACATTATTACGCACTTAATTTGTTTAAAAACAACCCAGAGAGCAATTTTTTGTTTAATAATATTATCATTACAAAATGCTGTCTGGGAAGCTTTATATTATTGTCACGACCCTATTGAAATTTGAACCATTTAGGTTCCCTATATTGGTAGGTATCGCATGCAAAGTATAAATTTAAGAGTTGAAATTCATAATCCTTCATATTTTTAGTTTTGGACATATACATTTTATTTTGTACTTTTCCTATCATACTTTTCTTACGATACCATTAGTTTGGATTCTTTATTAGGTGGCTAAGGTAATACCAAATGGTATTTGATTCTTGTCATAATAATATTTGAAATCTGTAATTAACTCAGATTAAAAGTATGCCTATGTACAAACTAAGCTATGTACAAATGTATATTGATATTGACTATTTATCTAAATATCTTGCAAATAATTTATTTTAAATCTCGATTTTTAAATAATTATTAAAGAATTTCAACTGTTAAATTCATACTTTGCATGCGATACTTACCAATATAGGGAACTTATGGTTCAAAAATCAAGTTATAAAAGTTAGTTATAAGAAAAAAATTATTTAGCTCTTGTAAATTAAACCTATATCTATTATTTCAATTACAAGTAGTAATGCATATTTTACTTAACTTTAAAGGAATATAGTTAATAAGCTAGCGAACCAAAATTGATGATTTGACTATCAACGTTTTCAGAAAAAAAGCTTTACTGGAATCCATTAAAAAAATATAGTAGATACCATTTGAAAAATAAAGTCGATTTTGCTATTGGTAGACCTGCGTGTTTAAAAATTTTGAATTTGCTATTAAAAAATTGCCTGCAGTTCAAAATAAAGAAACTCGTCTTTTTTCGTTTTAACGAAATTCTATGTCATCGATCCATAAGCCCTCGCGTACAATAATATGACATAATGTGCCTATGCCATCTATGAACATTTAACTTTTTTATCAAAAAGTAAAAACTGCAGTTTACACTGCAGTATTGCACTTGGTTCCTCCACTAAATCTCATAATCTATAAAACCAACGTTCTCAGTTCTGACATTAATAATTAAGTGTAATAAAAATCACTTTGTAACAAAAAAAAAAAAAAAAATGATTATACCTATTTCAAATTTAAAAAAAGTTTATTTTGCTATATTTTATATTACAACGGTAATGATTGAGGTTAATATTACGATGCACTTTGCATTGTTTTCCAAATCTAGTGTTATTTGTTTTATATTGAATTTGTTGACGATTTTAAATTTTAAGGCCATTTTTTGCATTTTAAGATTTTTGGATCATTTTGAAGTTTTTTTTAAATTTTATTTTAAAAATTGCACATGTTTTTACATGATTTTTATAATAAATAATATATGATCTATAGTCTAAACCTATGTGTATAGAAAAACACTAATTAATTTCAGATTAAATAAGTAGGTTGTCCAAATGATAAGTCCTGTCCGTAAAACTGTTTTACAATCATTTAAAATGTATATTATAATTTATACAGAATTTATATCTTTAATATTAAAAATGAAAATAATGTAGTGCACTATTTAGAATTGTTGGGACATTTTTAAGTTTTTTTAGAACATTAAAATCATCAATAATAATTATGATAATCAACCCAGAAAAAGCCAAGGGAGCGCAACTTTCCACCGTTGCCCCCCATGCGTATACACATATAAGACTAATTTTCTTAGGTATACACATAAATCCAAAAATAGGGATCCGGGTATACGACGTTAACCCGCGTATTCCCTCAAATACACCACTTTTTGGAATATTCCATAATTTATTGTTGGCTGTTGTGTTAGTTTTATATACCTATGTAGGTACATGGTTATTACTTGTTTATGATCGGCTGTGCAGGTGGCATAAAATACGACGTTTTATATAATAATAATATTATTGTTATACACATTTTATTATACCTATAACGTATTTCTGCATACTGTTTCAGGCGAATATAGGTATAATATAATAATTATATTGTATATTATATTATACGTTTAATACTATACCCTGTTCCAAAAGAGAAGACACGAGGCGGCCACATACAAAGCCGGTTTTACTACGTAAATCGCGTGTCTTCTCTTTTGGAACAGGGTATAGGTACATATTATTACAATATTTTGTATGTCTCATGAAATTACCAACGAAAACATATACGGGCGTGTATGCCCGCAGACGACGACTACAACTGTAGCTATACATGATATTACCTATGTATTATAAATTATAATGTAATATATTGGGCACCATTATCGATGTCAATTTTTTAACTAATGTACTATACAGACAGTATACTGTAAACGCAATCAACAGGACGTCTTACCCGCATGTGTTGTATCGTCTTGCTCGATCTGACTATGCGTTTTGTCGGCGAACGAAATAATCGGTTTCCGATCGGTAAACGACTGCGACATATATAATAACATAATTATTATCTACATTATTATATCGGTCTGAAACGCTGTTGCAGTTTGGTAGCGACGATACGTGCACACCATTACATTCATTTGTACGGTACCGTC